>NC_133379.1:2346979-2371140 GCF_049309525.1 Garra rufa
CCTATCTATTAGCCTATCCTTATATGTGCAGAAAAATGTTTAATGTGCACATTCTTTATCAGCACTGTTTTATATAAATGTACTCTCCATATACATTTATAAAAGGACAACCTTTGACCATTATGAACCTAACAAGAGAATAAATTCAGGGAAGAGGTAATTAATGCAATTTCTAAAATCAGCGATTCAGTTTTTTCAAGTGGGGCCTTTTGCAATTAGTGAAATAGATGACAATCAGTGTGCAACGTGAATATTATCACAGCCTGAAAAACTTAAATTTTTACTTTTGTAATTTTAATTTTTTTTTCATTCTAACATTTATTGTCACTTTATTTTATTTCTATATTGAATTGTGTAATGAGTAGAAAATAGAAATGAATGAATATACGTACAAAAAAGATAAAAGAAGTACATTTTAGGTGCAATTTGCCGGATGTCCAGCAGGTGCCCTCATAACTCTGTCTCCTTACGATGCACTTAAGGCTTTACGATTACTCCAGAGCACTCGTAGATCTACGAAGATTTTAAAGTGCTACTTAAGTTACGATGTTTTTGGGAAACAGACCGTAATATTAAGATCAGTCGTACAATCATTTTTACGAACTTCTTAGGCTTACGATGCTTTTGGGAAACGCAGCACACTGCTCTTTTTTTTTTTTTTTAAAGTCACCCAAAAAAGGCAGTGCTGTGCGCCTCGCGTTTTTAGAACTAAAAGACACGTTCGGTGTGATCGGGGCCTTACTTTTGTTTTTTGAAATGCTTGTGCTCCTAACTTAAATTTAGGATCACAGACAAAAAATCAGGAGCACTTTCTAATCAATCAAAAAATCCGATACAAATTTGGCATCTCATTACGAGATGATATTTGACTGCTTAAAGGGATTTACAGGGGAATTTTGTTTTTACCTTTGTAATGACAACTTTATTAAATGTCTTTTATGTCAAAACCAAATCTTTTTTTATAAGAATAATCAATCAAATGAAATCAGTATTAAGAATTTATTTGTACTATAAGTTGTATAATTTATTTGTAATATAATTTGTGTAATATGAAAATACACCTACAATCCACTTTTGTGTTCTTGTTTAATGAAGCTCAGAAGTGTCATGAGTGCAATCTAATTCATAAATTCATGTTGAGATTAATGTTTTAAATCTAACATTTTGAATACAGAAATATAATACAATAGAAATGCTGTGTTTGAATGGAGATGCGTAGCCGCTCAGTTGTGACTTGTTTCAGACCATTTTTGACAACGAAATCAGGCAATAGTGTTATAGTCAGACAATGTTACTTAAACTTAATATTAACTTCTTGTTTAACTGTTGTATAATCCATCTATATCAATATCTAATTTTCAAATTCCCTTAAATCATTAAAGCTTTCACTTATCTTAATTCATCACGAATCTCACAAAGTTCCATTTAAATCAACGCAGCTCTCTACACTGCGCAATGAATCTCTTATTTACACTGTCTCTGCACTTTGTTTATAAAATGATTTATGTCCGTGAAACATTACTCAACGTTGAAAAAACACGACTGAAATGGTCGCACTGTGACCTATGTATACACCACAAGCGCTTAGGGTTGTTTATGGTAATAATCTTTCAGCACTAGTGTTGTCACGGACCAAAATTTCAGTATCCAGTACCAATACCACCAAAAATCCACAGTTTTCAGTACCAAAGCAAAACACGATACCATATTCACTGAACAACACACTTTTTTTTTGTTTTTACCAATTTAAACAAAAAATAAAATGTCCAAAAACCAATGCCATACTTTATACTTATTTAAAATTGTTTAAAGTTTTTCCTCAAGTAGTAAAAGTATGCAAAAAAAAAAGAGCAAACAGTATTTCAAGGATTGTAAACATTTAACATTTGAGTTGAGTTAGTCATATTTCTGCTGCTGCTGAAAACATCTGTAACTGTTGTCTGTTTTAGAGTTTGCTGGGGTGTTTAATGATCTTCCTCAATCTGCAGCTGTAAAAGGAAAATATAATATACTTAAGTCTGACCAGATGCAACATTGCATGTTTTCAGCAGCAGCAGAAATATGACAAACTTTTGGGTAAAACTTGACAAGCAAAAATCTTTACCTTTTTAGTAAATAACAAACCTCAGCTTTTATAATAATTTAAGTTAAGATTACATATATTAAGTGTATATCACAGATGAAAACTGTAGTATTGAAAACGCTTTACAATAAGATTTCATTTAGATAACATGACCTAACAATAAACTGTAGTTTTATGACAACTTACTCAAAACTTCAAAACTTACTAATGCATAAAATAATTTTAATCTGTTAAAATGAATTAATGCATAATGGACAAACATGAATGATCAAGTGGTTTGTATTAAGTAACATTCACAAATATTAATGTTGTTAATGTATTGTTCACTCACTCTAAGTTAGATAATGCGTTAATTTTATCTTATTGTAAAGTGTTAAACTAAACGTGTTTTATTTGACTGTATTTTTATTTAATCCAAACTGCGTTCATATTTAATTTTAAATGGCTTTTTTAAACCTGCTGTAGTTATCCAGCAAAGAATAGAATGTTTTCTGACAGAGTGATATTACGGACATAAACCTTGTTAACAAAACATTTGTACATTCTCTAACACAGGTTTCAGTTACACGGGTCATTTAAAAGCTTCTGGTGTGTAAAAATAGTAAATGCGTCCTGTTTAATTTTTTACCCCAATAATAGTTAAAGGAGCATTACATAGTTAAAATTACTTCTATTACTTCTATTAGCGTTAGCTGAGCTTATGCTAGAGATTAACTACACAAACAGCGATATTTATTTCAATTTGACATTCAAATTAAAATATGGAATAATGTTAATAACAGAAGCTTAAACTCTTTAATTTGTTCCGGGAGTCAGTCTTTAAGGTGTTTTAAATCTTTGTTTCCTCCTTTTGAGAGAACTTAAAATGCATTGTTTGCAAATTGTTTTCAGTCGTGGCTCTTTTTTCCTTTCTTGTCAACAAGTGGATTCAGAGCCGCATCAGCAGCACCGCTGCTGGTGCTTTTATGAAAAGAACACAGCTGCGCACCTTTCGGATGGCGCATCAAGAACCGGGTTGACCGGGTAGTTGGTACCACTGGTACTTAAGAAAACTGGTACTGTAACATTTAAATTTTATAGTACTGACTTGGTACTGAAGTACTGGATATTTTGACAACACTACTCAGCACTATATTCTATATTTTTATCTAGAGCCAGACTTCCTTCACTCAGGCCCTTTCTGCTGCCTTGCTAAAAATGTAATTACATGATAATTTTGACAACAGTAGTAGAAACATAGTGAGCAAAATTTATACTGTCAAGTTTATTTATATAGCGCTTGTAACAATACAGATTGTGTCAAAGCAACTGCACACTATTTAAACAGAACAATAGTGTGTAAGTAACGCATTATTGAAGATCAAATTTTCAGTTAAAGCCAGTTCATCAATGAATTCAGTGATACCATCGTCAGTTCAGTTCAAATCGTATACGATATCACTGGAAAATGTCCCCAACTAAGCAAGCCAGAGGCGACAGCGGCAAGGAACCAAAACTCCACAGGTGACAGAAATGGAGAAAAAAACCTTGGGAGAAACCAGGCTCAGTCGGGGGACCAGTTCTTCTCTGGCCAGACGAAACCAGCAGTTTGTACCAATGTCCAATTGTAGAGAACTCATCAGGTTCCTGTGGTGTAGTACCGATGGCTATCTAGGTTGGCGAGGTCTTCATTGATGATCGGTCTCTGGAGCTCATCTGGTTGACATCCATGGCTATTGAAGTCATCTCCAGGTGGTGATCCATGATCTAAGCTGGGTGCGGACTGGATCCGGGGGACTGCAGTGACCATCTGATCCGGATACAGGCTGGGTCTGGTGGCTACGGTGATCTCGGAATAAGAATGAAACCGACTAATATTAGCGTAGATGCCATTTTTTTTTTACGATGCAACGAGTGCATCAGATGTAATGTGAGGTGTTTTCGGTTCCGGCTGACCTAATTAATGCAGCCTAACAATCCTTTAACGGATTTGAATTATAGGAATGTGTTAATGTTTTATGTGTAAGCCAGGTTAAAGAGATGTCTTTAATCTAGATTTAAACTGACAGAGTGTGTCTGCCTCCCGAACAGTGTTTGGTAGATTGTTCCAGAGTTTAGGCGCTAGATAAGAAAATGATCTGCCGCCGGCAATTGATTTTGATATTCTAGGTATTATCAAATTGCCAGAATTTTGAGAACGCAGCGGACGTGAGGGACTATAATGCGATAGAAGCTCGCTCAAGTACTGAGGAGCTAAACCATTGAGGGCTTTATAAGTAATTAGCAAGATTTTAAAATCTATACGATATTTTATAGGGAGCCAATGCAGTGCTGACAGAACCGGGCTAATATGCTCATACTTTCTAGTTCTAGTAAGAACTCTAGCTGCTGCATTTTGGACCAGCTGGAGTTTGTTTATTAAGCGTGCAGAACAACCGCCCAATAAAGCATTACAATAATCTACCCTTGAGGTCATGAACGCATGAATTAATGTTTCAGCATTTGACATTGACAGCATAGGATGTAATTTCGATATATTTTTAAGATGGAAAAATGCGGTTTTGCAGATGCTAGAAATGTGGCTTTCAAAGGAGAGATTGCTATCGAATAGGACGCCTAGGTTCCTAACTGATGACGACGAATTTACAGAGCAGCCATCTAGTATTAGACTGTGTTTTAGGTTATTACTTGTGGAGGTTTTAGGTCCAATAATTAACACCTCTGTTTTTTCAGAATTTAACAGTAAGAAGTTACTCGCCATCCAGTTTTTAATATCAGCTAAGCATTCTGTTAGTTTTTCGAATTGATATGTTTTGCCGGGCTGTGAAGAAATATAGAGCTGAGTATCATCAGCGTAGCAATGAAAGCTAACACCATGTTTCCTGATGATATCTCCCAAGGGTAACATGTAAAAAGTAATGGCCCTAGTACTGAGCCTTGAGGTACTCCATGCTGCACTTGTGATTTAAATGATACCTCTTCATTTATTGCCACAAACTGATGACGGTCTGATAAGTACGATTCGAACCAAGCCAGTGCACTACCATTAATGCCTACATAATTTTCAAGTCTATTTAAAAGAATGTTGTGGTCAATAGTATCAAACGCAGCACTAAGATCCAGTAGCACTAATAGAGAGATGCAACCACGATCGGTTGACAAGAGCAGGTCATTTGTTACTCTAATTAGAGCAGTCTCAGTACTATGATACGGTCTAAAACCTGACTGGAAATCCTCACAGATACCATTTTTCTCTAAGAAGGAGCATAATTGTGAGGATACTACCTTTTCTAGTATCTTTGACAGAAAAGGGAGATTCGAAATTGGTCTGTAGTTAATTAGTTCATTGGGGTCAAGTTGTGGCTTTTTAATGAGTGGCTTAATAACAGCCAGTTTGAAGGTTTTGGGAACATATCTTAGTGATAGTGACGAATTTAATAATATTCAGAAGAGGATCTATGACTTCTGGAAGTACCTCCTTTAGTAGCTTAGATGGAATAGGGTCTAACATGCATGTTGTAGGTTTAGATGATTTAACAATTTTATACAATTTTTCCTCTCCTATAATAGAGAATGAGTGGAATTGTTCCTCAGGAGATCTACAACGCATTATCTGATGCGATACTGTAGCGGGCGGCTGTATGGTTACAATTTTATCTCTAATAGTGTCTATCTAGGAGGTAAAGTACTTCATAAAGTCATTACTGCTGTGCTGTTGGGAAATGTCTGCACCTGTTTCTGCTATATTTTTCGTTAATTTAATCACAGTATTGAACAAATACCTAGGGTTATGTTTGTTTTCTTCTAAGAGAGACTAAAAGTAATCCGATCTGGCAGTTTTTAATGCTTTTCTATAAGATAAGTTGCATTCACGCCAAGCAGTACGAAAAACCTCTAGTTTTGTTTTCCTCCAGCTGCGTTCCATTTTTCGTGCTTTTCTCTTTAGGGCGCGAGTGTGATCGTTATACCACGGTGTTACACTGTTTTTCTTAATCTTTAAGCGCACTGGAGCAACTGTATCTAAAGTGCTAGAAAAGAGTGATTCCATAGTTTCTATTACATCAAGTTTTTCTGAGCTATTGGATATGCTGAGGAATTCAGATAAGTCAGGAAGATTACTTACAAAGCAGTCTTTTGTAGTAGAAGTGATGGTTCTACCGTACTTGTAGCAAGGAGTTGAATTTACAGTTTTAGCTATCTGGAGTATACAAGAGACTAGATAATGATCTGAGATATCATCGCTTTGCTGCAGAATTTCAACACCATTAACATCAATTCCATGTGACAGTATTAAATGTAGAGTATGATTTCGGCAATGAGTAGGACCTGACACGTGTTGTCTAACCCCAATAGAGTTCAAAATATCTATAAATGCTGTTCCTAATGCATCTTTTTCATTATCAACATGGATGTTAAAATCACCCACTATTAAGACATTATCTGCGGCCAACACTAACTCGGATAGAAAATCAACAAATTCTTTAAAGTCTGTATGGTGCCCTGGTGGCCTGTAAACTGTAGCTAGTACAAACGTCACGGCGGATTTATCATTAGCACTTGTTTCTCTGGATAATGCTATATGAAGCACCATTACTTCAAACGAGTTATATTTGAAGCCCTTTCTCTGAGAGACATTGAGAATATTGCTATAAATAGTAGAAACACCTCCCCCTTTACCTTTTAGACACGGTTCATGTTTATAACAGTAATCTTGGGGGGGTGGACTCGTTTAAAATAATGTCAAACAGAGCACATCTAGCTTATGATCAGTGATCATATCATTTACAAAAAGTGCTTTCGTAGAAAATGAGTACTGCTGTACAAAATGAGATTTCTGCAAATATTTGACACCAAGGCCCAATATCCTTTTGATTTTTTTTTTTCTTTTTTTTTGAATGTTTAGGATTTGTTCTTCTGCGAAGTACTGCTGCTCTTTGAATGGAAATTTATAACTAATCTATTGTCCAGATGTCCGCTGGGTAGGAAATGTATACTAGACCTCTTTGAACTTTAATTGAATTCCTCTGGTATAGGTAATATTAAGATCCACACAAAGAAGGATTAGGAGCATGAAAGTATAACAAATTTACAAAAAAATAAGAACAATTGCAAGCACAAGTATGCAAAAAGCACATACTCAGATCTGACATAAGAAAATAAATATATGTATGAGAGTGTGTATGATTTATTAAAAAAACTGATTAATTCAGGAAAAACCACAATGTTGCCTTGAGATGCACAAATGTTCTGATCCAGCTTTGTTTAGAGCTCTCTTTGACAAAATACAAAAAAAAACAAAAAAAACAAGCATATTATTGGCTTTCATAACTTGAATTATAGGGGCAGTAAATTGTTTTAGACTTTTCTGATGCATAAGTATCCAGTAACAATCATGACATCAAACATTTGGGTTGGATTTGAGTGATATTGTGTCATGTTGCTTTAACCGCTTGAGGTGCTACTAATGTTAGCATCCTCTTAGCCTTGTTGGCAAACAGTGCTGTTCTCCACTAATATGAAAGTGAAAGTCGTGATGTATTGTCAAGTATGGTGACCCATACTCGAAATTGGCCCTCTGCATTTAACCCATCCAAGTGCACACACACAGCAGTGAGAAGTGAACAAACACACGCGCACACACTGTGAACACACACCGGAGCAGTGGGCAGCCATTGCTCCAGCGCCCGGGGAGCAACTGGGGATTCAGTGCCTTGCTCAAGGGCACTTCATGGTATTGACAACAAATTAACAATTTGTTAATCCCCACCTTCAATTCCTGCCGGTGTGGGAATTGAACCGGCAACCTTTGGGTTACCAGCCCAACTCTCACCATTAGGTCACGGCTGCCCCCAGCATCTAGTTAACCGATTAATTACTTTTAAATTATATAAACGCGTACTGTAGTATACTGTATACACACGGTTTCATTGTCTGTTTTAAATCTTAAGTGTCAAAACAAACTGCATGAGGCGTCAGTGGCCACTCTCATAGTGAATAATAACAGCAGGCCCTTCTCAGATGCTCCAGCAATGGAATCAACCCGGGAAAAACAGATTTTTGCTGATGGAAATTGGCTATTGGTGCTGAATTAACCTGCAAAACCAATCAACTGGTCAACCTCTATTCTACCTTGTCCCCCTAGGCACTCCATACAAGAGACCATAAAGACCTCTTGTTTCCTTGTCAGTTTTAAAGCAGTGTTATACTTTCTTTTTCTTTTCTTTTTTTTGCAGGCTATAATGCCACTGTTCTGGCCTATGGGCAGACCGGGTCAGGGAAGACATTCTCTATGGGAGGCACATACACATCAGAACAAGAGAATGAGTCCACGGTTGGGGTCATCCCACGAGTGATACGAAGAATCTTTCAGGAAAAGTCTAAAAGTGCAGATTGTGAATTTGTGTTGGCTGTGTCTTACCTTGAGGTATAAATGCTTGTATACCATCTTGTTTTCCTTTATGGATTTAATTTTGTGTAACTAAAGGGTGTTGTTATTTTCTTTAAACTTAGATTTACAATGAAGAGATCCTAGACCTGCTGTGCACATCAAAGGATAAACCCATCATCAGTATCAGAGAGGATCCTAAAGATGGCATCAAAGTGAGTTCTACAAATTAAATTAGGAATGGGTGATAAAATAATAAAGATAAAGATTTCCTCAATTATAATGAAGTTTGATATAATATTCAGCACTATGCGAATAATGCTGCACTTGCGTGTTGCAGACCATCGCACTGGTGCCAATAAAAGTTTGCCTAAATGACAAGCTTTGCCATTTCTGTTGCAAACCGTAAACTGCCAACGTGCCAAAAGGAGAGCGAACCAGAGCCACTTGTTTTAACCATGCTGCATACACATTTAGCAGCTCTGCTCAAGACAGCACAGCAAAAGCTCAGAGCAAATGCTTTTACTTGCAGACAGTCTTGATCATTTTCAGTTTTTCATGTCAGACAATATTGATAACTATCATGATAAATTTCTCTCTCTCTCTCTCTCTCTCTCTCTCTCTCTCTCTCTCTCTCTCTCTCAATTCAACTGAGCTTTATTAACAGTGAACAAGTTATACAGGCATATCATATACAGTATAACAATATATAAATAAAAATGAAAAATACAAGGTAAATATTTACAGAGAGGAAAGAATAAAGAAAAAGGGGGGTTTAGCCTTTGTCCCTCATATGGCAAGAGGATACATAATGCGCTGCTAGGTGGATATACTTTTTTTTTTTTTTTTTTCTCTCTTTTTTTTGTTCATGTGGCTTGTGCCCGATTTCCAGCAAGCAATCTCTTTCTCTATCAATTCCATTTCATTCAATATGTGCTTTATTGGCATGACAATTGTTACAATGTATTGCCAAAGCATAGTGTTTACGTTGAATGTAGAACAGATATATGTGCAACAAATACATGCATGTTTATACATTTAAAAGCAGAACACATAATTAACATTTTAGTTTTCTATAAACAATTTTAAATTCAATCTTGTTTTTCACCTAAAAAATAGAAATTTAACATTTTAAAGTCAGGGCAAAGTGTTTAAAATTTTGGATAAAATTTAATTCTAATGTCTTGATAGTTAGGGCAGCTGGTGAGGAAGTGTTGCTCTGTCTCCATTTCCCCATGATTACAGTATGGATAGATGCGGCTCTCTTTGGGCAGCCAGTGCTGTCAATATCTGCCAGTCTCTATGGTCAGAGTTTGATTGCTCAGTATGTACCTCGTAACTTATCTTAATTTACAGTTTTTAATTGTACTCGGATAATCTGCAGTTGTGTAATCACTATGTAGGGCCAAATAACATTCAAGTTTACTTAGTTTTTATGTCGTTTCATTTCAATAGGATAGATAATTTTCTTTGTGTGCTTTTATAATTTGGTTGGGCTGAATTTTGTGAATGGATATTTCAGTGTCCTGATGCTGGATGTTGTTAGTCATGTTAGTTTGTTTTTGCAGCTTCAGGAGCATCTGAATCTGGACTTTTTTCAGGGTTCACTTGCAGGGCTTGTTCTGGTTTAAAATGGTAAGAGTTGGGGTCAGTCATTTTTAGGTGATTCCAAAATTTGATGGCTCGTTTCTCAATGCGCATTAGTAGAGGGTATTGGCCTAATTCTGCCCTGCATGCGTTGTTCGGTGTGTTTCTCTGTACTCTGAGAATACTCTTACAGAACTCAGTATGCAGGGCTTCAATCAGATTTTTTTTTTTTTAATCTATCTACGTATCTATCTATATATCTATCATGATTCTTTCGATTAATTCAGTTAGATTAATAAGAAAGTGTAGAGGTGCCTTTACCCACTCAATTTGTTAAAAATGTAGATTCATTCAGTAACAAAATGCAGCTGTATATTGTTTAGAGACACACAACAGTTGTGGCTTTGATTGGAATGGCTTTTTGTTTGCGAAACTGAGCAAAAAATCAATATTGTGTCTAAGTTGTAAGTAATTTTAACTTGCTTATTGAACTGCTATTATATAAAATTAGTGTCATTGAAATCATGCTGATATTTGATATTTTGCATGTGTAATGTTGCTTACCTGTCACATATCATAAATAATGCTTTTTTTTTCTACCGCAGTATGCTTCTATAATTTTTTTTTTTTTTGTGTGTGTGCTGTTGTGCTAATTTTTTCTGATTTTAGTATAGGTCTCTCTCTCGCACTCAGATAGGCTGCGTGAGCTCATGGCACGACGTGAGTACATTAGCCTATCAGTTGCCATTTATGCTGAATGCAAAAATATCTGAATTATTTTTGCACAATTTTTGGTGGCCAAGTTTTAGTGCTTCGCTACTTATTTCTGTTATTAACATTTTAAGCAGTTTTCTAATCCACTTGGCAAGTAAAATTCTCTCACTTTAAAAATCTACTTCTCCCAGACAAGCCATGTGGTTCCTCTATGGCAGGAGTTCTCAACTCTGACCCTCGAGGTCCATTTTCCTGCAGAGTTTAGCTCCAACCCTAATCAAACACACCTGAACAAGCTAATCAAGCTCTTCATCATTATTAGAAAGTTACAGTCAGGTGAGTTTGATCAAGGTTGAAGGTTAATGCTGCCTTCATGTGATATGGGAAAGATGATGCTTTCCACTTGTGAAGTGGAAATTACCAGTGTGTCGTGTTCAGGTGCTTTTGTTGTCGTAGTGAAGAGAAACATGGCGGACTCGGAATTTGTCCTCACATGCTATTTGGGTAAAAGTTTTAAAACGGTTAAACTCCCTAATGCATCTGCTACAGGAAGAAGAGGATGCATCAAAACGCAAACGATAAATGATAGGCTGTATATCTTATTGATCATGAATAGTATAGTTTTTTTTAAAGACAATACTAACTAATGGTTCTGTTTTAGCTAGCCTATATAAGTTTTTATATAAGCCTATATAAGTATATATATTTTATATAGCCTATATAAGTTTTTTTAACTTTTAACATCATGCAATGTTTACCATTCAGTATAGTTTCGTTGCTGTCCGCCATGTTGAAAGGTCAAAGTTTATCCCATCTCGGCAACTCGGGTATCATAAATTTCGAGCTTTCCAGTGGAAATTACAACGTTAGTGGGTGTTCATGTGCAATTTCAATGTCGGATTTTGGTATTTACCATAATTACGATAGCACATGAAGGCAGCATAACTCTGCAGGAAAGTGGACCTCGAGGGCCAGAGTTGAGAACCTCTGCTCTATGGTTTACTTTGATTCTTCACATATAACAAATTACAAGATTTGTCTTCATTTACAGTGATGAACTTGCAGGGCGACGCCGTTTACATGCAAATGTGAGCGTAAATGTGACGTCAAAACAGACTCTGAATCAGCAGACTGTCTCTGGTTCAGGTTGATGATGCAGAAAATCGGCTAATTCCGATCCCTGGGTGGTCAATCTCTAGTTACAAGCAACTCAAACTCGCAGTTCTTGCAGAGATGGAGTTTGTGTGGAGCAGCATGTTCTGCAAGCCGCTCCAAAACATTTAAACACTGTTATCATATTACATATTTACTAGGGCTGTAGCTATCGAATATTTTAGTAATAGAGTATTCTGCCGAAAATTCCATCGATTAATAGAGTAATCGGATAAAACTTATTTTTGCTTAAAGAGCATTATTAAATATACAAGAGAAAATAAGAAAGGTTTCTTAAAATTTAAATTTTTTTTTTTTAAATGCATAGTATGCAACAATATTTTATCAAAAATAAGCATTTAGTTATTACCCTTTTTTACTGTCTGTGCTTGTACTGTGAACAATAACAAAGTTGACTGGGTGTAAAATAAATCACTTTTTTTAATTATCAAAACTAAGGCATACAATAAAATAAATTATTAATAGTAATACAAAAAACACTGCTTTAAGTCTTGCAACTTAACTTTCAGAACTAAAAGTTTCAAAATCTACAGCTCAGGCATAACATAAGCCTTTACTGTCTTCTTGGAATGATTTGTGGCATTTAGGAGGCAAAACATAAGTCCATGCATGGTTTCACTCGGAGTGCTTTAAGCCAATAAAACTAAGTTTTAAAACTTATAACTTTTGCTACGGTTAACGTTGCGCATATCGTTTACACTACTCCGTCGATTTCAACCCTAAAAAATTGAGACTTTTGAAAACGCTGTAGACCCATTGATCTATATAGATCAGTGTGTAGACCCCGTATTAGTTTGAAAACTCCGGTGTTGCGTTTCAGTGTTAACGGACCAAAACTAGGGATGCACCGAATATTCGGCCACCGAAAATGTTCTCGGTTTTCGGCCGAAAGACTTTTATCACCGAAACAACACGGCCGAAACAGTATGTTGACGCAAACAGAAACCGCAGCCTGCACGTGCTTGTCTGAAGCAACACATCTGCGGTGTGGACGTATATCAGTATATCCGAGAAAGACCCACGGACGATTTGCAAAACATGTAATGCCGAAATTTCAAGAGGGGCTGTGTCTGCAGTCGTGCGGGCAGCCAGTGATGAGAGGAGAGACAGAGACAGATGTAGCTTTCAGTGAGTGGAAAACAATGGCTTTACGTTGGTGTTACGTCACAATATTTTAAAGATTTGTCCTTTCTATATACTGTATTTTTATAAATATTTATGTTTTAAACCATGGAGGTGAGCCAATGGATATCACACAAGCAGCGTGAAAACTGCGCAATATGTTAAAGTGAAAGTGAAAACTGACGGTGCTTTTAGCATCTGACGTGCATTCTCTCAGAGACAATAAGAGGCGATTATACTTTATATGCTGATATTAATTTAGTCCCCTAATATTTTTCTTGTGCCCTGAACATGGCGGGGAAAAAAATAAAAAGAAACGTATTTTGTGTAAGCTTTGTTTTTTGAAAGACTTAAAGCTCTTAATTTTCATTGATGACTGCAGTTTTATTTAGGGGTTAAGAAAGTCTTAATTATAATTTCAGGTGGTCTTAAATGTGGGGACTGAAAGACAAGAATTGTGATGAAACTTCAAAAGGCTATCCATTGAATAAATATGAGCGGTGAGCGCTGCACGTTTCAAAGTCATTTGCTGCGCTGCTTTGTGTAATATTATTCTGAAAGCGCCTCCTGTTGGAAGAGAAACGCATAGAGTGGTAAATGTGAACTGATGGATCCACAAGATAATGTGTTATAAAAATGTAAACAATTTAAACAAAGGCAGTAAAATATATGTATATGTTATTTAAGTAATATAATATTTGGAGTCACGTGACGCTTGGAGGCTAGATGGCTGCTTAAAGTGGAGCTCCGTGCGGCTTTAATACAATTATCCTGATAAGTTATTATTATACGGTCAACTCTAATAGTTATTTGCATCCTGATTGTTACCGATTCAGTAAAATGTCGAAGCAGTCGAAAAGCGCGAATTTAGGAGATATTAAGAGTAGGGATGTTAACCGATGACCGTTTGACCGGTGGTTGACCGTATCAACGTTAACCGGTCAAAGTTGTCGGTAGGGATGGGCATTTTAAGCAAAAATACTATTCGATAATCGCAGGGTATTATTCGATTATTATTCGAAAATCGCACCCCTCCCGTGTAATGTATGCACGCACATACATAAACAGAGAGAGGACACGAGACCATTCACGCTTTCAGTGTGTATGATAACAAACTGTTTAATTCATTTGAGAATCTGTCTTAACATAAGCCATTAAATGGTTTTAATGTATGATTGCTGATATATTAATATAATAAATAAACATAAACGAATTATGGCACTTATTAACGTTACAGTCCATCGATTAGCATTCAGCTGCTCATAAGCCAAGACATTTCTGTTTTAAAAATGAGCATGAACATTCATAGCATAAAAAAAAAAATGCTGGGGATAGTTCGTTAGAGTTTTCCCTCGTTCCCACGCTTTCCTTTGATTTTAAATGGCTTTAAATAGACCGTGAGCATTTTACTTTCGCTTTAGCGTCAATTCGGTGTCAATTAATTGAATGGACATCAACAAAACAGTACGACAAAATTATTTAGTCTATATCAAACATAGAATTATTCATTTATTAACAAAAATAAAATAACTGTTACATAAGCAAACACGGTGGAACCAAATAAATAAACGAATGTTCTTCCAATGAGCTTCCAAAATCACCTTTTAGATAAACGGAAGCAGTCAAATTATTTTTAAAACAGACACTTTTGCATTTCGTTTAAAAACTAAATCTTTTGCCAACATATTGCCTTTCTCACCTCACTCGACTTGCACTCCTCGTGATGAAATCAGACTCCTGCCCCAGATGCGACTGTCAGCAGCCGCGTTCAGTTCTCAATTGTACTGTTTGTTCTCTAACTGAACTAAATGATTTTTATTACTAAAAATAAAATAATCAAAACGACAGCGGGGCTGGTGCCGTGGTGGGCAAGTGACAGCAGGAAGCATTTCAGAATCACTAAAACAACATTGCTGTGCAACAAGATGGTTAGTCAAGTTATCCCGTTCAGTCGTGCAAAATCACATGACTTTTTTAAAGCGCATTTATTCTGTTAAAGTTTTCTTATTGTAGTTTATGCACATTTTTTCTTATCGGACAAAAAGTCTATCCTTCTTATTTGTGCACATACGTTTTATGCGCATTTTTTCAATTCATGCGCATCTTCACGTTTCCATTCAGAGTTTTGTTTGAGATATTCCGGCCGCAGAGAACGGCCTTTGCATTGCAGTGTTTCAACTATGATAAACAAGCCTCGCACGGCAGAGTTTGCACTGCACTTCATTCTCATTCATTTTATTAGAATTAGAAATCTTGTTCTTCTATTGTCCTTGACAGCTTTGAAGTGCGTTATTGGCGGCGCCACCCTCCCCCGCGCATCATCACCGAACACTTGGGGAAATTAATAATCGCACAACCTATTCGATATTCGGTAATTTAATCAACTAATCGAATATTCGAAAATCGTGACCCATCCCTAGTTGTCGGTAGTCGGTTAAAAAAAGTGCCGGTGCGTCTTTTACGCATTCTGAAGGTGCCTGTTTTATCCATTGGTTTTATCATGTTGCAGTCTATTAGGCAACATTCCACATAAGATGGGCTTAGATTTGGAAATACATTACATCTACATTTCAGTGGTAACCGATAAGGTGATGATGATCATCATCTTTCTTTAATATGGTTAGCACTACCTCAACTAAAGCGGCGTCTCTTCGGAGCTGTCATTTTCTTAAATGAGCCGTGGCAATGTTTCAAATGAGCTTCTAACCTAGACAAACGCCTTTATTTTCAAAGCGATCACCTTGTTGTACCCAAACCATTTGAAACTAAGGAGCCATTTGTCCTACGATTACATACAACAAGCTTTTCGGCGCCGCGTTTGCGGGACTCATGTTTCGCGCTGTCGGGGATTTTAAAAAAAGTGACGTGAGTGGCAGTGTGTGTGTGTGTGTGCGGGAGGCAGAGCGGCAGAGAGAGGCTGCGATCACACCGAGCGCGTTTTTGCAGTTGGAGGCGCCTCTTTTGAATGGTTTTCTGTTGGCAGTGAGCGTTCTACGCGCTGCTTATGTGCCCCAGGCGCCTCGCGTTTTCACCGCCTGCTGCGCCTCGCGTTTTTGCAGGAGCGCTCTGAGCGCGTGAAGTTGAAAAAAAATCAACTCTGAGCGGAAAAACGCCCAACGTCATTCGCGTTCTTTTCCATTGTCCAATCGAATGAATGGAGAGGCGGACCTTCTGTTGTGGTGACGGAATTTTACGGTTGCTTAAAAAGTCCGGAGACTGCAAGAAATAGAGGAGAAACCTTTTGTGTCTATCGTGGGTAACCTGGAGCTGTATTATTTAGGGTTTCTGCTAATATGACAGTTTACTTAACAGCATAAAACTAAGATTTTAGTGACAGGACAGCTGTTTTGGTCATTGCTTAGCAACATAAAAAAAAAAACGCAGCACGCTCTTTTATTAAAAGTCACAAAAAAAGGCAGTGCTGTGCGCCTCGCATTTTTAGAACTAAAAGACGCGTTCGGTGTGATCGCGGCCAGATGCGACAGAGTTGCGAAATTGCAGGCGCGGCTCGAAATGGCTGTTATTTCAAATAGCGTACCATATTTTAAACTAATCGGTTAACCGGTTTCAATCGACTAATGAGGCTCGGTGGTCGGTCAAGAAATTTTTTAGTTTTCGCCATCCCTAATTAAGAGTCATTTGAGATCGCAAGCTTGTGAGCTTCCTCCGGATGGCGAGACTGTCGCCCCGCAGCTGGGTTCAGAGAATGAAATGTCACAAGACATATCGAACATTTACACTATGTTGAAGAAAATCTCAGATGATATGGGAGGCTAGGGCTGGGCGATAAAACGATAACGATATATATCGCGATAGACAAGAGATCGATATCAATAAATGTGTTCGATAAAACGTTCGATATTTTGTATTCTTCGTCGGCCCGCCCAGCCCCCCTTTAACGTCCAGTTAATTTTATTTTCTATATAGCGCCAGGTCACAATAGAAGTTAAGGTTATCTTTTCTACAGAACGGGCCCTTGTTGTTGTATTAAACAAACTAAATAGCCTTATGTTATTTATCTTTTTACACGACGGCATGTGATTTCTGTCTCTACATGATCGCGCGTTTACAATGTCTCCTCACAGACGGGATCGCGGACTCCATTCATAAAAACGGACTTTACTATAGGGCGGAATGCCGCGGAATTCGTCGATTTTTGGATCAATAAATCAAAAGTTGGTCTGTTAATTAATTCAGATCGTGATATGGACTAGTGTCTGTGAAAACTGAAATGCAAAAAGACCGTTTCAATATGAATCCTGCATGTTCCGTTTGCCTCTGTGTATGAATGGAGACGCGTTTTATTTTCACTACACGCATACTGCACACGTGACGCTCCCGCTAATTTTTGGCCTTTGCATCTCACATGAACAGACAAACTCCAATAAATACATCTCCAAAGCTGCTGTGAGTGTCACTTTTTGTCAATTTTACCGTTTCATTAGTGAAACTAGCATCATTCATACTGTATTACACACTGAAACTTCACGGCAACCTGTCAAAATAAAAGTACGGTTTAACATGTGACAGAACAATATTAGTCTTGTATTACTTTGTACAGTATAATGTAGGTGTTTATATGTTCACATTTAAATAATTTACATAAAACAATATATATGAAAAAAAAAAAAAGAGTCACCACTTAATTGTTGAAAAAATACTATTATTATTAAACCTTTTTTTAACTGAATATAATTTTTCTTCTATGTATTAATTTTAACAGTAAAGCTTCATTTATTTTTATTTTTAAAAATAAATCAGTGACTTTGCTTTCATTTGATTATCAGAAAAATTAAAACAATTTCTGAAAAAAGCTAAAGATTGTAGGGCCCTATTGTTCAAAATGTTGAAAGTTTTGGACTTATTTTTTTCACTGAAATGTTTTCGTTATTACACAAAGTAGGCTAAAGTACCGGGAAAGAAGTAACGTTGGCTACTGGAAACCAGCAATCTGTGCAGCAATAAATATAATCAGCCAAGTACTTTGCAACAACCTCTGACCTGTGGTCAAGCCGTACTTCTGGGCCATACATTAGCTTGACCATTCACTTCATCGACAATGAATGGGGTTTGAATTGAGGATTAAGAGAGTTAAGTGTATATTGTGACTTTAGACTTTTAATTATTTGAGTTTTCCATGGTTGTTGACATGTCTTAATAAATGAGGGGATTATGATCAGAGGAAGGTTAAGTTTAAAATAAAAATGTTTGAATGTAATATATTTTTCTCCTGGTCCTTATTTTAAATGGGTCATAAAAATCAATAATTATCGATATTGACCGATATGAAACACTGATATCGTGATATAGTTTTCAGCCATATCGCCCAGCCCTATGGGAGGCATCGAGGATATTCGCCGAACTACAACGTCTGTGGAGAACAAATTATCCTCGTTGATTGCGCGAATCGATGATGTCGAAAAACGTGTGGAGTTTCTTGAGGAAACGGAGAAAGAGTGGCAAAGGAATCCGCCTGCAAGCAAATGTGAACTTGATCAGTTACAAGACAAAGTAGAGGATATGGAGAATCGAAATCGACGAAATAATCTCCGCTTTACAGGGGTATCGGAGGGAAAGGAAGGCGGAAATATGATGAAGTACATGGGGGATCTGATCTCTTCAGTTTTTGACACATCGGGACGGCACACGGAAATAGAACGAGCTCACAGAGTTTTCGGCCCAAGACCCAATCCTGAGGACAGACCTAGACCTATACTGGTGAGATTTCTGAGATCAGGGGATCGTGATGCGGTTTTGCGTGCTGCGCGGGAGAAGGGGGAGATCCAGTACGAGGGGAATCGGATACTGATTTTCCCGGACTTTGCAAGACCGACACAACCTAAGCGAGAGAAGTTCAGAGAATGCCGAAGAGCCCATCATGCTCGAGGGGTGAAATTTGCGATGATGTATCCAGCGACCCTAAGGATCGAGACTAGCGAGGGATATAAACGCTTTGTTTGCCCAAAAGAAGCCTTGAAGTATATCACTGAAATGGGACAGTAACGGGACTGATCCTTAATGTGATATCTGATGTTATATAGTAGTCTTGATTTTATTAATGTTTTGAACCTTTATAAAGGGTATTTTGTTCTGAGGTCATACATTTGGACCGGAGATTGATCATTTTGCGGCGATGGTGGGAAACTGGTGGGCCTTTCACCTGCACGCGAGTCATGGACCGTCAAGTTTTTGTTGTTGAAAGGACATTTCTTTATAATGACTTGACAATTTTGCGCTCTGTTCTTGTTCAAGCGCAGTTCATTTCGTTAAAATTGGGGTTGCGGTGTCACTCGCAAGTTTGTGCATGTACGATTATAATTGCTACTTTTTTATATATTATTTGAAAGCTAGTAGTGCATCTATCTAGAGTACTGCGTCTCACCACATGGAATGTAAAGGGGTTAGGACATCCAATTAAAAGAAAGAAGGTTATGTCAAAACTAAGGGTGGAAAAATATGATGTAGTGTTTCTTCAAGAAACTCATCTCTTACAGAAGGAAGCAGAGAAGTTACTGGGGGGTTGGGTCGGAAAGGTATTTTATAATGAGGGTACAAGTAATAGTAGGGGGGTGATTACATTGGTTAATAAGCAGTTACAATTTAAATGTATAAAGCAAATTAAAGACAAAGAAGGGAGAATTCTTATTATACTGGCAGAGGTGCATGGGCAGAACATATTATTTGCCAATGTTTATGCACCAAATATCGATGATTATACTTTTTTCGTTAAATTAGAGGGCATGTTACTTGCAAATGGGCAGTGTGACATTATTTTAGGTGGGGATTTGAATCTGGTGCTTGATCCAGTGCTTGATCGGAGCCATTTATCAAAGAGTAAAATGCCCAAGGCTTATGTGAAATTACAAAATATCTGTAAAACCTTTGGGTTAGTAGATATTTGGAGGATTCTGAATCCAGATGGAAGAGAGTATACATTCTATTCTGCTCCACATAAGCTATATTCTAGAATTGATTATTTTTTGGTAACAAAGTCTCTCGTTTCTTGTTCTACTTGTTCTATTGGCACCATTATAATATCAGATCATGCTTGGGTTAGTATGGAAATTAGCCCACGTCAGGTTAGTCAACGCTGTTACAGATGGAGATTTAATTCTTCACTTTTGCAAAAACCAGAGTTTAAGGAGGCTTTAAAAACTCAAATCAAAATTTACGAAGAGACAAATTTGGCAACTGCGCCCTCTGCAGGAATTGCTTGGGAAGCTTTGAAGGCAGTGTTAAGGGGATATATTATTCAGTATGCTTCTTACTCTAAAAAATGTAATAATAGAGACCTGGCTAATTTGGAAAGGAAAATTAAAGAGAGTGAATTGGAGATGATGAAAAAGACCACACCTGAAGGCCTGAGATATTTAACTCAGTTAAAATATAAGTACAATGAGATATTATCAAAGAAGGTGGAGTTTGGGTTATTTAGGGCATGACAGAAATATTTTGAATCTGGTGACAAAGCAGGCAAGTTTCTTGCAAATTATATTAAACAAAGAGAAATGTCGTCTCTAATTCCCTCTATTAAGTCAGCTGAAGGAATAATTGTAACCAAGTTAGAGGACATAAATGAAGTTTTTAGGAAATTTTATATAGATTTATACACATCTACTTGTGATGCAGGGGATAATGATATAAGGAATTTTTTGGACTCATTAAATTTACCCAAGCTGACAGAAGAACAGAAAAGTGGACTTGACTCCCCCATTACAATTGAAGAAATTCTAGAAGTAATCAGGTCCTTACCCTCTTCTAAGTCTCCGGGGCCAGATGGATTTACTGCAGAGTTTTTTAAATGCTATGCAGTTGAGGTATCTCCACTGCTGCTAAATTTATATAATGAGGCAATGGAGAAAGAAGAGCTACCATCTACATTGACGCAGGCATTAATTACTCTTATACTTAAAGACAAGGACCCAGCTGATTGTAAGAGTTATCGCCCAATCTCTTTAATGCCGGTAGATGTTAAAATACTTTCTAAAATTTTGGCAAACAGGCTGGTCAAGGTTGTTACTAGTTTAGTGCACGGGGATCAGGTGGGCTTTATACATGGTAGAAATGGGGCAGATAATATCCGGAGACTTATTAATATTATGTGGTCAATGGCTGATGCCGATGGTCCAGTAGCAGCAATCTCACTGGATGCGGAAAAAGCTTTTGACTGTGTTGAATGGGAGTATTTGTTTGAGACATTAAAAGTTTTTGGGTTTGGGAATGTTTTTCTAAAATGGATACGATTACTGTATACGCGACCCCAAGCTGCAGTACAGACTAATGGACAAATTTCTTCTTATTTTACGCTAGCAAGAGGGACCCGTCAAGGATCTCCATTATCTCCGTTGCTGTTTTGCTTGGCTTTAGAACCTCTGGCAGCAGCTATAAGAGCAAGTACAAGCTTTCCTGGGGTTTCTGTGGAGGGAACAGTTCACAAATTGATGTTGTATGCAGATGACATATTATTGTTTGTCTCAGAGCCTCAAAATTCAGTGCCATGTTTGTTGGAGATTATTAATTCATTTTCTAAGCTTTCTGGCTACAAAGTTAACTGGTCAAAGTCTGAAGCTCTTCCTTTGACAGCTTAATGCCCTGTGTCATTTTTCCAGCCCGCTCCCTTTCAGTGGCCCAAACAAGGTATAAGATACCTTGGTATTCTCTTCCCTCATAAACTTAAAGATTTAGTAAGAGTGAATTTAGAACCATTACTACAAAAAATTTCAAATGATGTAGGGAGGTGGTCATCACTAAATTTGTCTCTTTGGGGTAAGGTGAATGTTCTTAAAATGAACTGCCTTCCGAGAATTATTTACTTCAGTCAATCCCAGTAGAGATTCCTATGCAATATTTTAAACAGTTTGATAAGTTAACTAAGTCATTTCTTTGGAATAATAAGCGTCCACGGTTGCATATGAGTAAGTTGCAACAGCCGGTTGACAAAGGAGGACTGGGGCTTCCTAAACTTTTATTTTATTATTACGCCTTCAGCCTGAGACATTTAGCTCATTGGTCCCTCCCTCCAGAGAGGGCCCCACCTTGGTTTAATGTTGAACAAGCTATCCTACCTCCCCTTCCACCACTACAATGCTTGTCCGTCAAGCTACCCAAAAAATCACATCTCCAATCAATCACATCTACAATCTCACCCAATAATATCACATCTCCAATCAATTTGGAAAAGAATAGCAAAAATATTTAAGTTTAACCCCTTCTTGAACACCGCTTCAAGTATTTGGTTGAATTCCAAATTGTGTATCGGAAAGTTAACTTATTTTTTGGAAAGAATGGATAGAGAAGGGTATTTTGAAGTTAGGGGATGTTTATGAGAATAACATTTTAAAATCATTTAGCCAATTAATTCAAACTTTTGGCCTTAATAAAAGACAATTTTGGAGATATTTACAGTTTAGACATCTATTATGTGGGACTTTTAGGACTGGTAGTCAAGCTCTAGAAAAAGATAATATCTTGTCTATAATTCTAACAGCATATGGTAGAGGTTTCAATATATTACAGATGGTTAATGGACAAGTCAGGTTGTAATTTCCATTCTGCGCTTAAAGTGGTCTGGAGTAAGGACTTAAATTGTACATTTAGTGATGAACATTGGATTAAAATCTGTCAAAATTGTAAAGTAATGTCAAGAAATCTTGGAGTACGACTTATACAGTTCAAAATATTAAATCGTTTTTATTGGACCCCGAGCAGGCTTTTCAGACTTGGTTTAAAGGACTCTGCTGAATGCTGGAGATGTGAGAGTGAAGAGGGAGACCTGGTGCATGCTCTGTGGTCCTGTGTTAAAATACAGGAATTTTGGATTAAGGTTCATAATTATATTCAAGAGGTATCAGGATGCTGCTTTTCATTTTGTCCAAGTATTTACATTTTAGGAGACCCACTTTTAAGTGCTGATGTTGAGATGATAGAGTGGATTCAAATAAGTATTATGATAGGGAGACAAATTATTATGAGGGGTTGGCGGTCAGCAGGTTCACCATCTTTTCAAGAATGGGTTGCAGAATTGGGTAAGGTGGCAGCATATGAAAAAATGTCATAGATTACTTGAAAAAATAGAAGTTTACGAGAGAAGGTGGGGTAGATATTTGGCATTTCTTGAGGAACTCTAAAGTCCTTGTGGTGAGACACATTGAAAGAATGTAAATTATTTAACTTTGTTATATTTTTTTGTTTTCTTTTCCTTTTTTTCCATTTTAAGATGATTGTATTTTTTGTGTTTAGTAGATATATGATAGCAATTTACAAATAATTGTACCTGACACGTTGTTTGGGTGGGCTAGGGGGAGGGGTTTACAAAACATTTAATTATCTGTAAATTGAATATATTGTTTGTCCATTGAAGAAAATAAAAAGTATGAATCATAAAAGTAATATAATATTTGATTGATAACAATTAAATTTAAATTAATATAATTGATTTATTCTTTGAAACTTTAATATTAATTTCTAGTAAAAATATTAATATTAAAAACTAGTTCAGTGTTAAATATTTTGAAATTGTATTTTTGTTATTTGATTTATTTCTCTGAAAAGCAATGCAAAATAGTAAAAAGCAAATTTTTACTATTTAATTATTGTAATGGTGAAAAAAGTGGCAAAATAAATGGGAAAAAATGCGAAACGCAGCGTTCGGTATTCGGCCTTCGGCCAAGCATTTCCTTATTCGGCTTCGGCCAAGAATTTCATTTCGGTGCATCCCAAACCAAAACGGAGACTTTTGAAAACGATGGTTGCCCACATCAAAGAGTATACATTCTCTCTGCGTATCCTTGACGACAGTGTAAACGATAACACCATGCTCGTTGCTGTAGCCATAGATATGTAAAAGTAGATTCCCTTTTGACCGCTCCAAGCACATCCTCCATCTTAACAATAGGGAATCTATCTATACATATCTATGGTTGTACATGCATGAATGGTCATATGGCGTGTATACGGAGATCCGTCGTGCAGTAAATTATATTTTCACTCAGTTGCTCTGGCCGTCGTGGTTTATCCCTTACATAATTGACATACAATATTTAACAGCCTTCATCTCGACTAGCAATCACACAGATTTAACACTAAGTTACATTGAATTTACCTGGTCTCGGGTAACAG
>NC_133379.1:2371640-2416231 GCF_049309525.1 Garra rufa
AACGAGACGATGACGAGATAAAAATGGCTCGTTGATGACTAAAACATGACAAGAGTGTGAGTTTTCGTTGACGAGACGAGAATAGACGAAAATGTTAGTGGGTGGTCCGTCAGACGTTTAAAATGCATGACATTTCTGCTTATTGTGCAATGCCAATCAAAACCTAAAACGTATCTGCCGCTATGGCAAGCCGTTTTAGCATTAAATACTCTTTGCCATACTAGTATGGCAAGCCGTTTTAGCATTCCATCCTTGTTGTCTTTTATGTTTTAAACATTCCTTCATTATTGTAATTATTGGTGAAAATAGTCGATCCGGAAGCTCACATTGTGTTGAACTATAGATCTGCTATTTTCAGAACTTAAAAGTGACACTACCCAACAGTAAAATACTTACTGACCTACATTAATTTGTTAAAAGACTACTTTTCCGCTTTTTTGACTAAAACTAGGACTAAAACCTTTTTGACTTTTCATCGACTAAAATTGGACTAAAACTATCACATATAGAAGTGACTAAAATTTGACTAAAACTAATAAGCATTTTAGTCCAAAAGACTAAAGGTGCGTTCACACCGGACGCGAATGAAGCGGCAAGCGCGAGTGATTTACATGTTAAGTCAATGCAAAGACGCGAATAGCCATCCTGCGGCGCGAAACGCGCGAATGAGGCGGCGCGAAACGCGCGGCGCGCATTGAGCGTTTCAAGCGATTGCCGCGCGAAACGCGCGAGTTCAAAAATCTGAACTTTGGCGAAAATCCGCGCCGCGTTAACCAATCAGGAGCTTGCTCTAGTAGTGACGGAGGCTGTACGATACATCTTTGGACTTTTGTAGAAACAGGAATAAAAGGGATCTTGCTAGGAATAAAGTGAGTGAAGAGGTCGGACAATCTGGTTAGTTTTAAAAAACGCTCTTTACTCAATTTGACCTACATATACATACATATTGAGACTACAAGCAAGCTAAAGCTGGCAAATTGAGCTCATTCACCTATTTTACAAATACTTTCCCGCTGACGAGTGGCAGAAGCCCCTCCCTTGACGCGAATTCGCGTCTGTTGTGAAGAAAATGTCACGCGCGAATGACGCGAGTAAACTCAAATGTTCAAGCGTTCAATTACGCGCGAATAGCGTGTTTTTTCCGCACCAGTCGCGTCCGGTGTGAACGCACCATTAGACTAAATCTAAGATGGTTGTCAAAAACAACACTGCTTCAGTGTCACATGATCCTTCAGAAATCAATACACTGATTTGCTGTTCAAGAAACATTTATTATTATCATTATTACCAATATTTAAAACAGCTGATTACATTTTTCTTTAGAAAGATCCAAAGATCAGCATTTATCTGAAATAAAAAGCTTTTGTTACACTATACACTAAGATTCAAAGTCTTTGAGTCTTTTTTGGGGGAAAAAAAATATAGAAATTAATACTTTTATTAGGCAAGGATGCCTTCAAATGTATAACGTTACAAAAGGGTTCTATTTCAGATAAATGCTGTTCTTCTGAACTTTCTATTCATTAAAGAAACCTGAAAGAAATCCCAGACGTTTTCAAAATATAATAATAATCATAATAATACATGTTTTCGAGCTGCAAATCAGAATATTAGAAAAATTACTGAAGGAAATCCAGCTTTAAAATCACAGGAATAAATTGAAATTTAAAATATATTCAAATAGAAAGCAGTTATTCTAAATAGTAAAAACATTTCAAAATTGGACTGTTTTTGCTGTGTTTTGAAACAAATAAATGCAGGCTTAGTGAGCAGAAAACTTAAAAAAACAAATTTTTTGACTGGTAGTGTACTCTCTTATATTTGTCTCACTATTGTAATGTTCTCTTAGGTTAGGTTCTGTAATATTTATTTATTTGACATCTTTTTACTTATTTTACTGTCTTCTTGTTCAAAATGCATCCTTCTATGTTTTTACTCTAATATACAGGTGCTTAGATAATTATCCAGATCATCACATATTTATAATAGTGCTTCTGAGGCTGCTAGCCTCGCTGACCTGCCTATTAAGAGATGTTTACTGTATCTGCTGAGCAGAACAAAAATAGAAGAGCTTTATGGAAAGAGTTCAGGGCCAAAGACTAATAAACAACTCAAATCTTTATTTAGAAAGTGAACATAATCATTCAAGTGCTCAAACTGAGTGCATAAAAATTTGATCACTGTAATAAACAAATTAAAACAATATTAATAAAACAGTCTTAAAAAATAACATTGCAAAATGCTACAAAATACAAAACCAGTTTTTAAGTGCACTTAAAAAGGTTGACAGCTGAAAAGTCTACATCAAATATTAGCTTTGCATATACATTTGATTCTATCTATCCATATTATTTTTTGAACTTTCAAAAAAAGAACAGCAATGTTTGTTGAGAAGATCAACCAAACGCATTTGCTCTTTGTCTATGCCTCTTGTGCCTTAATCCAACACCCCGTCTATTATAAGAGTCTTTCAACAGTCCAAGCATTAATCACTTCAGTGCTTTTAGGAAAAATTAGTAGAGAATGACTAGCACAAATCCTCAGACGTAGCCCGTAACGTCATAACCAGCCGCTGTGTTCTGCCGAGCCGCTTTCCTGGAATCCTGAGCTGGCGCAGTGGAGTGGGTATCAGTGCTTGTATGGCTGTTCAGGGTTTGGTTCTTGTTGGCAAGTTTGGGGTTTGTGTTTGAATGTTGCGTGGCTGGATGGTAGGCCATCAAATGGGATGTTCCACGAGGTCCGGTGCGGTCAGGGTAGGGGTAATGGCGTCTGGTTCCCCTGCTACCCTCCATATCGTCGCAATAGGATGCACTCAACAGCCCTCCGCCTAGCATGGACAAAAGCGAAGAAGCCAAGCCCACGTATAGGCAGTCACCTATCTCAAACTTAAGACTGGATGGAATGTTCTGCATGTAGAAGCTCTGCACCAACTCATGGGTCTTCCAAGACACAGGGATCAATGACAAGAGCCCTGCCAGGAGGAAGAGGGAACCGCCTACCCCAGCCACCTTGCTTTTGAACGAAGAGCCATCCATGCAGACGGTGCACTGCATGCCGATGGTGGACACCGCGATGGCCATGACGGAAAAGATGGAGGAGATGACCATCATGGCTCTGGCTGCTTGTAGATCAGTGGTGAGCCCCAGAAGGGTGTTGTAGGTCTCACATTGGAAGGCTCCGGTGCTCTGGTAGACGCACTCCATCCATAAACCTTTCATGGTGACTACCGCCGTCACGATGTTGGGGCCGATGTGTGCCGACGTTGCCCAGTATGGCAGAAGAGTGGCTACAAGGGTCCCAAGCATGCCAAAAAGGCCAAAAAAGAAACCCATCAACTCCAGCGCTGCTGTCGCCATGTCGCACACAAGACAAACGTGTTCTCCGAAAGCCAAAAAAAACTTGGGCTTGATTACTGTAAAGGAAAATAATACACACTTTAGCCCAGTAAATCTATTTCTATCACTTACTTTGTGAAGAAAGTGTATTGAAGGTGCACTTGTAGTGTATTTCAAATATTAAAAGTATATTTTTTTAAAACTACTTGCTGATAATATATTAATGAATCAAATGCCACTTAGACATACTTAAAGAGAGAACACTTCTATCATTAATTGTCACCCTGGACCACAAAACCAGTTATAAGTAGTATGGGTATATTTGTAGCAATATCCAAAAATGCACTGTATGGGTCAAAATTATCGATTTTTCTTTTATGCCAAAAATCATTAGGATATTAAGTAAAGATCATGTTCCATTACAGTATTTTATAAAATTCCTTCTGTAAAATATCAAAACTTAATTTTTTAATAGTCATAGAATGTATATTATGCATACTAATATATATGTCAATATATTGAGATTTTCTCAATATTTAGATTTCAGATTCCAGATTAAAATATTGTCCTATCCTAACTAACTATACATCAAAGAAAAGCTTATTTATTCAGCTTTCAGATGATGTATAAATCTCAATTTTAAAAAAAAAATGACCCTTATAACTGGTTTTGTGGTACAGGGTCACATTTGTTAACACACTGATATTACATTTAAAGTTAATACATGAATACAGCTGAATTTCAAATACAAATACATTTGAGGTCAAAAGTTTACATACACCTTGCAGAATCTGCAAAATGTTAATTATTTGATCAAAATAGGAGGGATCATACAAAATGCATGTTATTTTTTATTTAGCACTGAGCTGAATGAGATATTTCACAGAAAAGACATTTACATATAGTCCACAAGAAAAAAATAATAGTTGACTTTATAAAAATGGCCCAGTTCAAAAGTTTACATACGCTTGATTATTAATACTGTGTTGTTACTTTAATGATCCACAGCTGTTTTTTGTTTAGTGATAGTTGTTAGCTTAAACTGCCCGCTGTTGTTCAGAAAAATCCTTTAATACTCACAAATTCTTTGGTTTTTCACCATTTTTGTGTATTTGTACACTTTCGATCAATTTTGAGATCCATCTTTTCACACTGAGGACAACTGAGGGACTCATATGCAACTAGTACAGAAGGTTGAAGGACTCACAGATGCTTCAGAAGGAAACACACTGCATTAAGAGCCAAATAAGCTGAATTTTCCCTTAAATGTTGGCTTATTTTCTCTTCTGGGAAACGTGTACGTATCTTCTGTAGTTTCTGAAGGGCAGTACTAAATGATAAAAAACATTTTCAAAAGTTTATGTAAGACCTGAATAATTTTTCCGAAGAACAGTGGGCAGTTTAACTGTTCAGGTCAAACAAGGGACTCATGAACAACTATCACTGAACAAAAAAACACAGCTGTGGATCATTCAGATAACAACACAGTATTAATAATCAAGCGAATGTATTTTTTATATATATATTATTATTTTCTCTTGCATTAACATGCATTTTGTATGATCCCTCTTATTTTGGTCAAATAATTAACAGTTTGCAGATTCTCCAAGGTGTATGTAAACTTTTGACTTCAACTGTATATTTGAATATAAAACACATAAGTTTCAATAGAAATGATATTAAAGTACATTTTAGTTTATTATAAACTCCTGTCAGTACATTTGGAAGTGCACAAATGATAAAATTAGGCATAACAATGTACTTTAGTTCTACTTAAGTCTAAAAAGTTCAAATTTAAATACATTTAATAAATCACATTAACTAACTGTAAAAATATTACACTAAATTCAAACTTAAGCATATTATTTTAAACTATATTTTCATAAAAAGTAGTCCTTTCCAAAAAAAGTATACTAAAGTATAATTCTTTTTCACATGAGGCACAAGTGTACTTACACTACATATGTTAATGAGCGAGATGTTTCCAGTCGTTCTTGTGCTCCCACAGTCCTACTATTTGTGCTCCTACCATCTCTGTTGCTCTGTAGATATTAGGAGCTGACCCTGTCCATGTACACATAGGCACCTCTAGAAAAGAGAAGTTAAAGATTTACTCGTTACTCACCCCAAAACTGACCTTTTCAGTGTTCGTCGCAAAAACAAGGCCACTGTGGGAAAGGACAGCGTCAATCACAGCCAGTGAGTGTTATTTGCTTTTTTAGGATGTACAAATGACTCAAATGTTATTAGATGTTTTGTGATTTATAAAATGCTAAATTTTACACTACTATGACACGTTTTCATAATATTATATTATATTGTACTTTATGTATTTATGTAGCCCAGAAACTGTATGAATGTCGTAGCTATATATTTAATATCAAACAAGTAGGAGTGCTGTGTTTCAGCATAGAGCATGAGGGTATGGCAAGCCGTTTTAGCCTAAACTATACTAAGCGTTACTCGTCGTAAAGGCATTTTTACAAGTAACAGTTCAATTAGAGAGCTCTATAATCCAGTTCCTACTAATAACAATGCCAATTAGAGAGCTCTTTAAATCAATTTTTACTAGTAACAATTCCAATTAGAGAGCTCTACAAATAAATTTTTACTAGTCAGATATTTCCATTGACTTTCATTCATTTTTAATTACAGAGCTCTCTAATTGTAATTGTTACTAGTAATAATTCAATTGTAGAGCTCTGTAATTAAAAATGAATGGAAGTCAATAGAGACATATGACTAGTAAAAATTAATTTGTAGAGCTCTTTAATTGGAATTGTTACTAGTAAAAATTGAATTAAAAAGTTCTGTAATTGGAATTGTTACTAGTAAAAATTGAATGATAGAGCTCTCTAATTGAATTGTTACTAGTAAAAATGCAATTACGATGAGTAACGCTTAGTATATTCTAGGCAAAAATGGCTTGCCATATGAGGGCGCAGCACGACAACGACCAATTTAGCTTTCAAAAGTGCAAATTACATAAAAAAATATCAATAACATTTCGACCATTAAACTAAAAATGCCCCTGGTTTCGATTTCAGAAATCACGAAAAAAGTGTCCTAACCGTAGTAAAAATGGAATTAGAGAGCTCTGTAATTGGAATTATTACTAGTAAAAATTGATTTAGAGAGCTCTCTAATTGTAATTGTTACTAGTAATAATTAAATTGTAGAGCTCTGTAATTAAAAATGAATGGAAGTCAATGGAGACATATGACTAGTAAAAATTAATTTGTAGAGCGCTCTAATTGGAATTATTACTAGTAAGAATTGAATTAGAGAGTTCTGTAATTAGAATTGTTACTAGTAAGAACTGAATTATAGAGCTCTCTAATTGAATTGTTACTAGTAAAAATGAAATTACGTCGAGTAGTATATTTAAGCTAAAATGGCTTGCCATATGAGGGCGCAGGATGACGACGACCAATTTAGCTTTCAAAAGCACAAATAACATAAATCACATAAAAAATATCAATTAGATTTCGACCATTAAACTAAAAATGCCCCCGGTTTCGATTTCAGAAATCACGAAAAAAAAAACATGTCCTAACCTTAGTAAAAATGGAATTAGAGAGCTTTGTAATTGGAATAATTACTAGTAAAAAATTATTTAGAGAGCTCTCTAATTGTAATTCTTACTAGTAATAATGCAATTGTAGAGCTCTGTAATTAAAAATGAATGGAAGTCAATAGAGACATATTACTAGTACAAATTAATTTGTAGAGCTCTTTAATTGGAATTGTTACTAGTAAGAATTGAATTAGAGAGTTCTGTAATTGGAATTGTTACTAGTAAAAATGTAACTATAGAGCTCTCTAATTGAATTGTTACTAGTAAAAATGCAATTACGATGAGTAACGCTTAGTATATTCTAGGCTAAAATGGCTTGCCATATGAGGGCGCAGGACGACGACGACCAATTTAGCTTTCAAAAGCACAAATAACATAAATGACATAAAAAATATCAATTACATTTCGACCATTAAACTAAAAATGCCCCCGGTTTCGATTTCAGAAATCACGAAAAAAAAAAAACGTGTCCTAACCTTAGTAAAAATGGAATTAGAGAGCTCTGTAATTGGAATAATTACTAGTAAAAAATGATTTAGAGAGCCCTCTAATTGTAATTGTTACTAGTAATAATTCAATCGTAGAGCTCTGTAATTAAAAATGAATGGAAGTCAATGGAGACATATGACTAGTAAAAATTCATTTGTAGAGCTCTCTAAATGGAATTGTTACTAGTAAAAAATTAATTATGGAGCTTTCTAATTGGAATTATTACTAGTAAGAATTGAATTATAGAGCTCTGTAATTGAATTGTTACTAGTAAAAATGCAATTACGAGAGTAACGCTTAGAATATTTTAGGCTAAAACGGCTTGCCATATGAGGGCGCAGGACGACGACGACCAATTTATCTTTCAAAAGCACAAATAACAAATGGTGCGAACATACAACAGTTTAAAGGTGCCATAGAATTGGAAATCTGAATTTACCCTGGCATAGTTAAATAATAACAGTTCAGTACATGGACATAACATACCATGAGTCTCAAATACCATCGTTTCCTCCTTATTATATAAATCTAGTATTTGCAAAAGACCACCGAAAAATAGGTCAATTCCAACATAACAGACTGTTAGGAAACATCCCCGAGATTGTTAATAGTTATGCCTCCAACATTTGCATCGCCAATCATCACTAACATCTGCACATCAGTTAAACAAGGCAATCCACTGAAGGGACACAGTTAGCTTAATGCTAGCGCTAGCCTGTTACATTGCAATACGTAGGATTTCCCTTACCACATAAACAGAGAGATGACTGCGCTTATGATGGTAAATGATGGAGAGTTAACTGCCTTGATGATGGCGAATGATTTACAGATTTTGAGAATCACTGAGGAGCAGCTCAACTTCTGTGGTAGGAAGAACTCCCTCTGCATTGTAACTTTACACAGAGCACATGCGATCACAGTAATCACACTAAAATATCCGCGATTCAAAACGGCAGATTCAACAAACCGCATAATAAAAGCCGCTAGAGCTCCTAATTAAAAATATATTTTAATCCATGTGCGAGCTATTGAGCTCTGTGAAACAGCCAATCAGAGCGGAGCTCATTGATATTCATGAAGTTTCCAAATAACAGAGCATTTCATTCTAGGGGCAAATGGTAGGTTGTAAATGGACCTGTAAAACCATTTCTGGAGATGTTTTGCCCTTTCCTATGCCATATACCTTCTATGTAGATATCAGAGAACAATTTAAAATATTCTCTCTATCCATTCTATGGCACCTTTAATAAACAAGAAGTCGATATTGATTAACGTAAATTTTAATCCTAATATTGCCAGATACCTTGTCTATTTATGTCCACCAACGAAAATTTTTCAAAACAAACCACAGCAGAATCATATGACTAGCAGAATCAGTCCATCATGCTAGCAGTGTTGCTGAATCAGTAAACGAATGGTTTGATTCAGAATGATTCAATAATGACTCGATCATAATGTGTTTTTAACGGCTCCGCTGACGACCAATCAAATTCGATGACGGAACTCTTGCAAACAAAATTGAAAAAAAAAAGTAAAGTATATAAGAAATACATTTAAAGCTAAACAGTTCACAGAAAATGTGTTCTTTTAAAACAAATGAAAACACAATAGTGTATTTTTATTAATTAATACATAACATTATTGCATAATTTATTAAAAGTATAAGCCAATCCTGTCACAGACCAACTATTTGCCACAGGACAAGGAGATTCATTGATTCATTCTTCTGTCTGATTTGCTATAAAACACATTTTTATTAAATAGACAACAAATAATTACACATTAATACGCAGAAAATGCAGTGTAACAAACATACTTAAACGTACCTGGTTGGTTATTTCATCAAATCAACAAAAAGTGTTTACCGTGGTAGAAATATCACATCACAGAACAGTGCATGTGTGTGTAAGTGTGTACAGATACAGTTTGAGCCGGTTTCAACAGAACCCTTGCCTCAATCTCAGTTAAATCACCTCACTGTAATGAGATTATACCAGTAATCCAGCCACTTACTGGAAGGGTCAACCACGAACCAGCAAAACAATAGATTCATGTGACAGGATATATTTGTTCACTTAAACCACCAAAATTACCAAAATGCACATTATAACTTTGTAGCTTTAATTTATAATGTTTTAAGGTTGTAACATACTGCACTGAAGGTAAAATTAACTATATTGGGGAAAAATGATGAGGCCTATCTACTCACCATATAGCTATGAGAGAGAGTGACACATAAATATTTCCTGATCATAAATTTAGGTTTGTAGTTGAAATCAGTCTCAGCCAATGGACTTAAACATACGTTGTTTTGGTAGTGACATGAAAATCCGGGACATATTTTTTTACATAAAGTTTGATAATTTACAAAGAAAATATATCAAAAATCAAAAAGATCCTTTTATATTATATTATTATTATTATAAGTTGAAATTTAGGGGTTAGGGTTCGGGAAAGCCACCTCCAAATTGAAAGTACCCAATAAATGATGATTTTAATGATATTAGGCTTACTGTTTTTTAGTTGTGGGACAGCAGTTTAGACCAGTTCTGTAGAATGGCCCATATACATTTTTTTTCATATACTTTTTTTCTAAAAGTTCTCTAAAAAATAATCTAGAAATCAAATGAAATTACTTTTTAAACAATATTAGTCAAATTTGATAAATTTTATTAAAATGATTAATGATTGATGAAATGTGACTGATATTTACTCTGGTATCTACACTGGGTCACAGTGAGGTCTCTCAGGTCAGGGGTGAGATGAAGGTGCTGTAGTGGGAACGCCGATACTGTGTTTGGACCCAGAGGATGAGGTGCCAGTACAGAGGGACAGCGGAGGAGCAGAAAGGGTGAGAGGAGTGTGTCTACAGAGGTGCCATCCACACACACCTCCGCAAATGAGCTCAGAGGTGTGGAGATACACACAATGCGGGATAGTCTGAGCTTAAACGTTTATTCCCAAATCAACACCTAAGAACTTTGACTCATATGACCTGAAGCTAGAGATAAACACACTGAAATAAGTTGTATTGTGTTATTTTATAGGAGGAAACTTAATATAACAAATACTAATAAAATGTTTGTTAGTAAATCTGACAGTTCTGTTTGTTTGGAAGCTGCATTTCCAATGAATAATTTGGTAAATATGTATTAAAAATGAATATTAATTATGATTTTGGGAAAAAGAGTAATATGTAGCAAAATTCAAAATTAAGTCTTTTTTTCCAAAATATGTGACCCATTAGGGTATAAATCATTAGGGTATTAAGATCATGTTCCATGAATATATTTTGTACATTTCCTACCGTAAATATATCAAAACAATATCAATATATATATATTTTTTTTTTTGCACCCTCACCCTCAGATTTTCAAATAGTTGTATCTCAACCAAATACTGCCCCTAACAAACCATACATATAAAGCTTATTTATTCAGTTTTCAGATGATATATAGATCTCAATTTAAGAAAACTGCCTCTTATGACTGGTTTTGTGGTCACATATCGAATATCAAACCATATCATACAGAGTATAAGTCAGTTTCCAAAGATGTCCCATCACATCACCTTGTTGTTCTCACCATGTCACTGTTGAGCTCATTTGTGGAGGTGTGTGTGGATGACACCAGTCCTCACACCTTAATGGCCACACTTCTCTCACCAGCAAAAACAATAGATTCATGTGACAGGATATGTTTATCAACTTATACCACCAAAATGACTTTGCACACTTTAACTTTGTAGCTTTAATTTATAATGTTTTAAGGTTGTAAAGAAATTGTTTGTGTGTAATATGCAAGGTACACATTTCTAGTAATTGTGCAGCTAATTCTTATATTGTATTTTCAGAAAGTTTTGGAATATTTGTCCTCTCCCCAAATTTGTCACTACCGAAACACAGTATAATGATAATTTATTAATTAATTTATTATTTATTATTGGGTTATATTGATCTATTAAGATTATGCGTACATATATACAGTCAAGCCCGAAATTATTCATACCCCTGGCAAATTCTGGCTTAAAGTTACTTTATTCAACCAGCAAGTTTTTTTTTTGTTTTTGTTTTTGTTTTTATTAGAAATGACACAGGCGTCTCCCAGAAGATAATAAGACGATGTACAAGAGGCATCACTGTGGAAAAAAATATCACTAATCTTTTATTTACATTTGAACAAAAAGTGGCATGTCCAAAATTATTCACACCCTTCACCCTGATCTTTAGCTCCGTTAGTGTTACGGAAGCAGACCAGAAGACTGAGGTAAGTGATAATGATAATAAGTTTATTTACAGCAGAGCAGGATGATGATGATAGCGTGAAAAGACCGGGTAAGTGAACAGTTCTGGATGAGTTTCTTGATGTGTAGATGGATTCGTGAAGACAGTATATCTTTTCCTTTCCAGGAACGACGGGAGGAGGACCGGTGAAGGTGGAAACACTCACACACACACTGCTGGAGATCCGTGAACAGACTTACAGCTGACACACCGCTGACTGGAGACTGAGACGAGACTTCGACTAGGATGGACGAGAACACAGGTAATTATCAGAAGGTACGTTAGAAGGTAAGTATAACAGGGAATTGAGATCACAAGAGTGAAGCTCAATGAGTCCGCTTCGTGCAAACGAGCCCGGACAATGATGACTGTGTGTGTGGTGCTCTTATGGTGAGTTGCTGATTGAGTGCAGGTGCGTGGTGATCAGAACTCAGGTGATTGTGATCGGGGTGTGATTGTGGGTGCAGAACCTGACCAATCCGTAACATTACCCCCCTCCCCAGGGCCCGCTCCTGAGGGCCGAGGCCTCCGACGTCGTGGTGGTCTACCTCGTCCTCGAGGAGCTGGACACTCCGGATGGTTACGGTGGAATTCCTCCATGAGGGCTGGATCAAGAATGTCGACTCTGGGTACCCACGACCTCTCTTCTGGTCCGTAGCCTTCCCAGTCGACGAGATACTCCAAGTTGCCACCACGACGTCGGGACAGAAGAATCTCACGGACCGAGTAGACGGATCCCTCTTCCAGAACCAAGGGGGGAGGGGGTTCCTCTTCTTGGTCAGGTTCTGTGGAGGGAATGACAGGTGGGTGAAAAGGTTTAAGCAAGGATACGTGAAATGTGGGGTGGATACGGTACTGTGGAGGTAGTTGGAGCCTGTAGGTGACGGGGTTGACCTGTTCCACGATGGTGAAGGGGCCAACAAACCTGGGACTCAATTTCCTTGAGGGCAGGCGCAGACGGATATCTCTTGTGGAGAGCCAGACTTTCTGCCCAGGAGCATATGTGGGACCTGGAATCCTCTTCTTGTCAGCGGAGGTCTTTGTTCTGCGCACTGCCCTTTGAAGATGGTGGTGAGCCTCGTCCCAGACTCTCTCGCTCTCCCGGAACCAGTAATCCACTGCGGGCACCTGTGATGGTTCGCCATTCCAGGGGAAGAGAGGTGGTTGGAAGCCTAGCACGCACTGGAATGGCGTGAGTCCTGTGGTGGGTTGCCGCAGTGAATTTTGGGCGTATTCAGCCCATCCCAGGAACTGGTTCCAGGAGTCCTGGTGACCATGACAGAATGTCCGGAAGAACCGCCCCACCTCCTGGATCTTCCTCTCCGTCTGCCCGTTGGTCTCAGGGTGGTATCCAGAGGAGAGGCTGACGGTCACACCTAGGAGTTTCAGAAATGACTTCCATACCCTGGAGATAAACTGCGGTCCGCGATCTGAGACGATGTCTTCAGGAATGCCATAATACCGGAAGACTTTATTGAAGAGAAGTTCTGCAGATTCCAGAGCTGTGGGAAGACCTTTCAAGGGTATTAGGCGGCAGAACTTTGAGAATCTATCGACAATGACAAAGATGCAGGTGTTACCGTCAGATGGAGGAAGATCGGTCATGAAGTCAACTCCCAGGTGTGACCAGGGGCGGTTCGGCACAGGCAAGGGATGGAGTTTCCCGGCAGGCAGATGACGTGGACTTTTGGACATCGCACACTCCTTACAACCTTGAACATACCTCCGTACATCCCTTGCCATGTGCGGCCACCAGAAGCGTTCCGTCAGCAGCGAGAGAGTGCTGTTGGCCCCTGGATGTCCAGTGCCCAGGGAGGTATGCGTAGAATGGATTAGATCTACCCGTTGGGTCCTAGGGATGTACTGACGACCTGGTGGACAGCCGGGCGGAGATCTGGGTGCTGGAGTGGCGACAGCAGGAGGGTTGGTCCATTCTATGGGTTGGACGATGAGGTCTTTTGGGAGTATGGTTGAAGGTGCTTCAGTTGAATCGTGGGAATCATGGATACGTGACAGGGCATCTGCTCGGATATTCTTGGATCCTGGCCGGTAGGTTATAGTGAAATCAAAACGAGAAAAGAACAGGGACCATCTTGCCTGACGGGGACAGAGCCTCTTGGCATCTCGCAGGTACTGCAGGTTTTTATGATCTGTTATGACTTGGAACGGATGGTTGGCACCCTCCAACCAATGTCGCCACTCCTCCAGAGCGAGCTTAATGGCGAGGAGCTCGCGGTTGCCGATGTCATAGTTCCTCTCCGCTGGGCTGAGCTTCCGGGAATAATAGGCACAGGGATGCAGCAATGGAGGAGTACCGTGGTGCTGTGACAGGATACCTCCCACGCCGGTAGTAGAGGCGTCCACCTCCACCACGAAAGGGAGGTCAGGGTCAGGATGGATCAGGAGTGGAGCTTGAGTGAAAGCGTTCTTGAGGTTTTGGAAGGCTGCGGCCGAGTCTGGAGTCCAAAGTAGGGTCCGTGGTTTTCCCTTGAGCAGGCTGGTAAGTGGAGAAGTGATAATGCTGTAGTTCTTTATGAATCGACGGTAGAAATTGGCAAAACCTAGGAATCTTTGGAGCTCTTTTATGGTAGTGGGTTCTGGCCAGGACACTACTGCTGCCACCTTCCCCTCATCCATGCGAACCCCCTCCTGATCTATGATGTATCCGAGGAAGTGCACTGAAGACAAATGAAATGAACATTTCTCTGCCTTGAGGTACAGGTTGTGATCTCGTAGTCGTTGAAGGACCTCCGCAACGTGGAGGCGATGTTCGGCCTCACTCCGGGAGTAAATCAGAATATCATCAATATAGACGACGACGAAGTGGTGCAGGAACTCCCGGAGTACCTCGTGGATGAAGTTTTGGAATACGGAGGGGGCGTTGACCAATCCATAGGGCATGACCAAGTACTCGTAGTGGCCAGTAGGGGTCACGAAGGCCGTCTTCCATTCGTCCCCCTCACGTATTCTCACGAGGTTGTACGCGCTGCGGAGGTCCAACTTCGTGAACACCTTGGCTGTGCGTAGTTGTTCGAGGGCCGCAGGGACGAGAGGAAGGGGGTAGCGAAACTTGACTGTACCTTGGTTGAGTACACGGTAATCAATGCATGGCCGCAGCCCTCCATCCTTCTTAGAGACGAAGAAGAAACTGGATGCTGCGGGTGAAGTTGATGGCCGTATATATCCCTGATCGAGAGCTTCCTTTATGTACTCCTCCATTGCCTTGGTCTCCGGAAGCGACAACGGGTAGATCTTACCTCTGGGCAGTGGAGCATCTGGAACAAGGTCAATGGCGCAGTCCCATGGCCGATGTGGCGGTAGCTGAGAAGCTCTCTTGGGGCAAAAGACGTCCTGGAATTCAGAGTAGACTGAGGGAATCTTGACTGACCGTTTCTCTACAGGACTTTCGATCGAGGTGACGTTGACAGATATCTTTTTAGGGTTGGGACGTGGAAGATCTGGGAAACAGCGGTCCATACATCCTTTTCCCCACTTGGTGATTTCTCCAGTGCCCCAAGAGAGGATGGGATCATGAGCTACCAGCCACGGGCGCCCCAGAATGATGTCCGAATTAGCTCCCTCCAGAACCAGAAACTGAATCTCCTCACGGTGTAGAACTCCGACTTGAAGGATGACAGGTTCACACTTTCGGTGAATACGTGTCCGTGAGTTAATCCTGTTGGTTATGGGTTGAATCTGGTAGATGGTAGTAGCTTGGGTCTGCAGCTGGAGCTGGCGACAGAGGGTGTCCGAGATAAAGTTTCCCGCTGACCCGGAGTCGATGAGGGCTGCGACTGTAACACAAGAGACGTGGGTGGTTAACTGAACATTGGTGGTCAGTGGATGCATATTATCCAGATCTAAATGGATGACACTCACCAAGGATGACGCTGGACGTAGAGGACAATTGATACGAAAGTGTCCCGCAACCCCACAGTACATGCAAAGACCCCGGGTCAGCCTTCTCTGTCGCTCAGCTGCAGAGATCTTGCCTGATTCCAGGATCATTGGTTCTGGTTCTGGAGGGCTGGCGGTTGTCATGGGTCGGAGGAGTGCAGAAGTGACAGACTGATCGTTATATGATTTCAACCGGTCAGAGCAACGAAGTGACTGCTGAATGAATTTCTCCAATCCCATCGAATCATCTAACGCAGCTAACTGCATCCGGAGATTGGGTTCCAGGCCGAGCCGGTAAGTGGTTAGTAGAGACCGCTCATTCCATCCGCTGGCAGCGGCTAGAGTACGAAAACGTAGTGAGTAATCTTGAGTCGTCATACTTCCCTGTTTCAGATGATACAGTTGCTCTCCTGCAGAGACTTCTGTATCTGAGCGTCCGAAAACTTCCCTGAAATGAGAGATGAAGGTTTGGAGCGATTGCGTTGCCGGCCCGGCCTGCTGAAATAAGGTATCCGCCCACTTGAGAGCTGGTCCGGTAAGCAGAGATGTAATGAAGGAAATCCTTGAAGCATCTGTGGGATAGAGAGCAGGTTGCATTGTGAATACAAGTGAACATTGTAACAGAAATCCGCTGCTCTCCTCCGCCCCGCCAGAGTAGGGCGCTGGTCGGGCCATGGGACTGGAATGAACGGGGTCCGAAGAAGTGCTGGGTGCCGGTGGTGCTGTGGGACGAACTGGAGTTGGCATGGTGGTATGACTGGCCAACAAAACTTTCCGGAGTGAGTCCACCAGCTCTTGAAATGGATCCATCGTGCTCATGCTGTTCGCTGTCTTGGTCCGGGCTAACTGTTACGGAAGCAGACCAGAAGACTGAGGTAAGTGATAATGATAATAAGTTTATTTACAGCAGAGCAGGATGATGATGATAGCGTGAAAAGACCGGGTAAGTGAACAGTTCTGGATGAGTTTCTTGATGTGTAGATGGATTCGTGAAGACAGTATATCTTTTCCTTTCCAGGAACGACGGGAGGAGGACCGGTGAAGGTGGAAACACTCACACACACACTGCTGGAGATCCGTGAACAGACTTACGGCTGACACACCGCTGACTGGAGACTGAGACGAGACTTCGACTAGGATGGACGAGAACACAGGTAATTATCAGAAGGTACGTTAGAAGGCAAGTATAGCAGGGAATTGAGACCACAAGAGTGAAGCTCAATGAGTCCGCTTCATGCAAACGAGCCCGGACAATGATGACTGTGTGTGTGGTGCTCTTATGGTGAGTTGCTGATTGAGTGCAGGTGCGTGGTGATCAGAACTCAGGTGATTGTGATCGGGGTGTGATTGTGGGTGCAGAACCTGACCAATCCGTAACAGTTAGACTGTCTGCCTTGAGATGTTGCCACCAGCAGAGCCCAGATTCATCAGGATGGCCTTGGTGGTGATCCTTGGATTCTTTTTTTACCTCTCTCACTATCCTCCTGGCCAGCACAGGTGTCACTTTTGGCTTCCGACCACATCCTCTGAGATTTTTCACAGTGCGGAACTTCTTGTATTTTTAAAAATTCTTTGTACTGTAGCCACTGGAACTTCAAAACATTTAGATATGGTCTTATAGCCCTTTCCTGACTTGTGAACAGCCACAATGCGCGGCCGTAGGTCCTCAGTGAGCTCCTTTGTCCTTGCCATGACTGTCCACAAACCAACAGCAGAGAGCTTCTGTTTTTCACCTGTTGAGTTGATTAAAACAGCTGTTCCCAAATGAATCAGGGTAATTAGGATGCTTAAGAACAGTTTGGACTATTTGGAATGGTATAGAACTTTGGATTTTCCCATAGACTTTGACAGTTAAAAAGGGTATGAATAATTTTGGACATGCCACTTTTTGTTCAAAATGTAAATAAAAGCTGAGAAATATTTTTTTTCACAATGATGCCTCTTGCACATCGTCTTATTATCTTTTGGCAGAAGCCTGTGTCATTTCCATTCAAAAAAAACTTGCTGATTGAATAAAAGTCATTTTAATCAGAATTTGCCAGCGGTATGAATTATTTTGGGCTTGACTTATATATATATATATATATATATATATATATATATTTTTTTTTTTTTTTTTTTTTTTTTTTTTTTGCTATTTTATAAAAATATAATAAAAATAAAAAATGATAAATTATACATTTTCAGAGGTGAATCAAAAACAATTAAATTTTTAACAATATTTAATTTGTAATTAAATTTTTGTGTAATTTATGAGATTTGTTGTATTTTGAATCCATCATAACATCTTTTTGACAAAACATCCTAAGTTTCAGTAGTAGTGACTGCACATTTTCGGTTGTGACAATAATGATTTGATAGCGACCACATCACATTACAGACTTTTAATTTGCATACTAAAACCCCCAAATAAACGATTATGTGTTCCTTTTTGTCACTACCAAAAAATTATGTCATGTTTCGGTCATGACTGTTTTGATAGTAACAATTTTATGGTATAACACCTAAAAAAACAAAGATGTCACTACTAAAACTTTGTTTTATATTTTTGAACACATTTACCTAAAAATGATGAGGCCTATCTACTCACCATATAGCTATGAGAGAGAGTGACACATAAATATTTCCTGATCATAAATTTAGGCTTAAAATCAGTCTCAGCCAATGGACTAAATCATACGCTGTAGTAGTGACATGAAAATGCAGGAACTTATTTTTTTACATGAATTTGCATATTTTACAAAGAAAATGTAAAATAAATATTTTTTCACGTTTTAAAAGAATCAAAAATATTCTTTTATATTATATTAATAATATTATAAATTGAAATTTGGAGGTTAGAGTTTGGGAAGACCACCTCCAAATTGAAAGTACCCAATAAATGATGATTTTATATATATTAAGCTGACTGATATTTTAAATATTATTGTGGGTTTCAATAGATAATAAAAGGATCTTAGTAAACATTTAAGATTTAAATACTCATGTGCTTTTAAATGTGTTTTTAGTTAGCAGTTTGGGCCAATAGATTTTCTAAAAGATCACTATAAAATCAACTAGAAATCAAAGGAAATAACTTTTTTAACAATTTTATTCAAATTTGATAAATGTTATTAAAATGATTAATGACTGATGAAATGTGACTGATATTTACTCTGGTATCTACACTGGGTCACAGTGAGGTCTCTCAGGTCAGGGGTGAGATGAAGGTGCTGTAGTGGGAACGCCGATACTGTGTTTGGACCCAGAGGATGAGGTGCCAGTACAGAGGGACAGCGGAGGAGCAGAAAGGGTGAGAGGAGTGTGTCTACAGAGGTGCCATCCACACACACCTCCGCAAATGAGCTCAGAGGTGTGGAGATACACACAATGCGGGATAGTCTGAGCTTAAACGTTTATTCCCAAATCAACACCTAAGAACTTTGACTCGTATGACCTGAAGCTAGAGATAAACACTGAAATAAGTTGTATTGTGCTATTTTATAGGAGGAAACTAAATATAACAAATACGAAATATAAATGTTTGTTAGTAAATCTGACAGTTCTGTTTGTTTGGCAGCTGCATTTCCAATGAAAAATTTGGTAAATATGTATTAAAAAATGAATAGGAATTATGACTTTGGGAAATGACAAGTGTAAAGTGTAGCAGAATTCAAAAGTTAGTCTTTTTCTAAGATATGTGACCCTGGACCACAAAACTAGTCATAAGTAGCATGGTTATATATGTAGCAATAGCCAAAAATACATGAATGGGTCAAAATGATCAATTTTTCTTTTATGCCAAAAATCATTAGGATATTAAGACCATGTTCTATTTACATATTTTGTACATTTTCCACCGTAAATATATCAAAACTTCAATTTTGATTCGTAGTATGCATTGCACAGAACTTCATTTGGACAACTTTCAAGGCGATTTTCTCAATATTTTTATTTGTTTTTATTTTTGCACCCTCAGATTCCAGATTTTATAATAGTTGTATCTTAACCAAATCCTACCCTAACACACCAATACAGTTATGGTTTTGTGGTCCAGGGTCACATATCGAATATCAAACCATATCATACAGAGTATAAGTCAGTTTCCAAAGATGTCCCATCACATCACCTTGTTGTTCACACCATGTCACAGTTGAGCTCATTTGTGGAGGTGTGTGTGGATGACACCAGTCCTCGCAACTTAATGGCCACACTTCTCTCACCCTCACTTTTTTTCTTCTTCCACTAACTGACATGTACCAGGTTCCCAAAACAGCACCTGCACACTTCATCTCTGAACTAGACACACACTGACCCTATCATGACCTAATTTATAATATTTTGTGTATTTATTTCCAAGCACCACAAAACTATCAGTAATACTCATAATGAACTAACCACTAGCTGAGAAATTCATTAACACAAAATAAGAGGGATCATTAAAAAAAATCATGTTATTTTTTGTTTAATACTGACCTGAATAAGATATTCACATAAAAGATGTTTATATATAGTCCACAAGAGCAAATCATTTTTGAATTTGCAAAAATGACCCCGATCAAAAATTTACATACGCTTGATTTTTAACAAATTGTTACCTGAATAATCCACAGCTGTTAACCCCCTGGGGTCCAAACACGCGTATACGATAGTTGTTCATGAGACCCTTGTTTGTCCAGAAAAATCCTTCAGGTCCCACAAATTCTTTGTTTTTTCAGCATGTAGTGTGTATTTGAACCCTTTCCAACAATGACTATGATTTTGAGATCCATCTTTTCACACTGAGGACAACTGAGGGACCCATATTCAACTATTACAGAAGGTTCAAATGCTCACTGATGCCTCAGAAAGAAACACAATGCATTAAGAGCCGGGGGTGAAAACTTTTGAACAGAATCAATGAAGATGTGTACGTTTTTCTTATTTTGCCTAAATATCATATATTTTCATTTAGCACTGCCCTTCAGAAGCTACAGAAGATACTTGCATGTTTCCAAGAAGACAAAATAAGTTAAATTTACACTGATCTTTAAATTCCAAAAGTTTTCACCCCCCGGGCTCTTAATACATTGTGTTTCCTTCTGAAGCATCAGTGAGCAGTTGAACCTTCTGTAATAGTTGTATATAAGTCCCGCAGTTGTCCTCAGTGTGAAAAGATGGATCTCAAAATCATAGAGACATTGTTGGAAAGGGTTCAAATACACAAAAATGCTGAAAAACCGAAGAATTTGTGGGATCTGAAGGATTTTTTGAAGAATAACAGGCAGTTTAACTGTTCAGGACAAACAAGGGACTCATGAACAACTACCAGCTCAGTACTAAATAAAAAATAACATGCATTTTGTATGATCCCTCTTATTTTGGTAAAATAATCAACATTTTACAGATTCTGCAACATTTTACAGATTCGGTAACTTGTAAACTTTTGACCTCAACTTTAGATAGATTCCATTTGAGAACCACAGATTGCCACTGCAGTATCAATTAAACACTAATTAATCAGCATTTATTTGTCCTTATCTAGTCATTGACACCCTATTACTCAAGAACAGCCTGATCCTGAAAATCCTTGATTGTGTTTTTTATCTAAACTCTAGCCAACAAAAACTTTCATGGCTATGTGTAACAGAAAAATATTTGAAACAAAGGGTGCTGCAATGTGTACATGTGAGGTCAGCGTCCAGGTCAAGAGTATGTAGGTGCTGATGTGGGAATGGCCGCCCTGGCTCCGTGTCTTGACCTGGGCATGTGTGTCTGAGCAGAAAGTGAGCAGAATGGTGGTGATCTGCAGTGTGAGGGCTGGTGTCACCTCAACACCTCCTTAGATAAGATGAGAGGTGTGAGAAGCGCATGAGTGGGCAGGGTCACTAGACGGTCATTGCTTAAAGCAATGTTGGTCTGTTAACCATTTACACAGTAATAGAAATAATAAATATTAATGTGATCATGATGTCGCACTTAAGCTACAAAAATCTATAAGTTTACCTCGCTCTGCACCATATGTCTTACTCTCTTATTGGGGATTTCTACAATTAGCTGAGGCAGAAGCATCAATTGATTCAATGTATAAGCATTTCTACATTGCGTTCCAGAGCTTGGACTATAGTAAGCAATTGATTTATAATTTTACACTCCTAAAAATACAGGAGGGTTTTTGCTGCAGTGTCATAGAAGAACCCTTTCAGCTCCCTTTCAAACAACCTTTCAGTGAATGGTTCTTAAAAAATAACTTTTTCTTTCTAGTGTGAAAAACATTTAAAAAAATCTAAAGACCTTTTTCCGAATATAAAGACCATTTGTCCGAATGAAAAACATGGATATTTAAGGTTCTCCAGGGAACCACATGCAGATATCAATAAAGAATCTACATTTTTAAGAAAGTATGTTCACAAATAACTGCTTAAAAACTTAACAATAATTACAATTTGACAAAAAAAAAAAATCTAAACTAAATTATTCACAGAAAAAGATTTACATTCCTGGCAAATGCACAAAGGTTGATGGATGATATATAGCTCTGGAACTAATCAAATCTATCTATACTATACTATACTATACTATACAGTACAGCAAAAACAGTAAAATTTTGAAATTATATTTACTATATTTAATTTTTTATATGCGTTATTTAACGCAATTTATTCCTGTGATTTCAAAGCTGAATTTTTCCAATCATTACTCCAGCCACACGATCCCTCAGAAATCATTCTAATATTCTGATTTGCTGCTCAAAAAAATGTATTATTATTATTATTATTATTATGTTGAAAACAGCTTAGTAGAATTGATTCAAGTTTCTTTGATAAATAAAAGTTCAGAAAAACAGAATTTGTCTGAAACAGAAATCTTTTGTAACATTATAAATCATCACTTTTGATCAATTTAAAGCATCCTTGCTAAATAAAAGTATTAATTTCTGTATTTCTGTAAATCTTTCCCCCAAAAAAATCTCCAAGCTTTTGAATGGTATAGTGTATAATGTTACAAAAGCTTTTTTTATTTCAGATGAATACTGATCTTTGCATCTTTCTATTCATTAAAGAATCCTGACAAAGTGTACTTCACTGTTTTAAATATTGATAAGAATAATAATAAATATAGCTGCTAGCAGCCATTACGGGGCCAAGCCCATTAAGACTATTTTGGGCTTATTTGAACTTTGGATTTTATTTCGATGCTTTTAGCCCCTTAGCTGTCACTGTCATTTTTGAACACTGAAGTGAAAAGGCAGCTTTTAAACCAAGGTTATTTTGGTTTTGCTTTTCATTAAATTGCTTTTATTTTAATAGTTTTCATTAATAGGTTTCATTAACAATTTTTCATTTTAGCTTCACTTTTATTTTGTAAATACATTTATATTTTATATAGTTTAGCTTTAGTTTTTTTTAGTTTTTTAGAGATCAAGAGTGGACAGGTGATGGTTAAGGGGTTAAACTCACCAAACTTAGTAAGCTTTCCACCCAACCGCTCTACTGCACTTCCACTCTTTGCCGCTCTTCCCCTCTCTACCGCCCTTTTGCCTAATAATGATTGGTTTATTTGGATTTAATTAGAAACTTTTAAACAACTTTAAAACATTCACATGGTCAAACACTTGTTACACACTGAATTTGTTGAGATTTTTCAAGTCTTTAGCCATTTGCTTTACACAGCTTGCAAATCATACACAGCGGTAAATTTAACTTTACAGAGACTTGAGTTGTTAAAGGTTGAACTTTAGCAAATGGCTTCAAGTGAGACAGCATTTTACTAAATTCTAAGAAGTTGCACCACATGGGATTCGAAACCTCTATCTCCAGGTCAAGTTTTTGTCACCCAACATGTTGCGCCACTGAGAAGATGGGTAATGTCAGACTTTGGACGATGTTTTCAGAAGTGATGACTGTTTTTGCAAGAATTGTTATATTTCTGAAACAGTAGGTGGCGCTGTCTTCAAACTTCCGAGGTACCTCCAGGACATTGTGTTTATGATGCTTAGTGATTTCTGTGCAGATATGTCAAATGGTTTAAAAGATATTGCAATTTATGTCAAACACCAGGTTCATTCGATCCTGGCATAATTGATATCCTCAGATTCGGCATGACCCAAGAAATCCAGAGACATCAATATATTGATTTTCTGATAAACCATTCAAAAGTTATAAGCTATTATATGCTTTTTTGCTATCTCATGACCCATAGGTGGCGCTATTCCAAACTTTGGCATGGACCCTCAGACCATGGTGCTAATGAAGCGTGACAAGTTTTACTTTAATTGATCATGGACCCTCAGACCATGGTGCTAATGAAGCGTGCCAAGTTTTACTTTAATTGATCATGGACCCACAGACCATGGTGCTAATGAAGCGTGACAAGTTTTACTTTAATTGATCATGGACCCACAGACCATGGTGCTAATGAAGCGTGACAAGTTTTACTTTAATTGATCATGGACCCTCAGACCATGGTGCTAATGAAGCGTGCCAAGTTTTACTTTAATTTATCATGGACCCTCAGACCATGGTGCTAATGAAGCGTGCCAAGTTTTACTTTAACTGATCATGGACCCACAGACCATGGTGCTAATGAAGCGTGCTAAGTTTTACTTTAATTGATCATGGACCCACAGACCATGGTGCTAATGAAGCGTGCCAAGTTTTACTTTAACTGATCATGGACCCACAGACCATGGTGCTAATGAAGCGTGCCAAGTTTTACTTTAATTGATCATGGACCCTCAGACCATGGTGCTAATGAAGCGTGCCAAGTTTTACTTTAATTTATCATGGACCCTCAGACCATGGTGCTAATGAAGCGTGCCAAGTTTTACTTTAATTTATCATGGACCCTCAGACCATGGTGCTAATGAAGCGTGCCAAGTTTTACTTTAATTGATCATGGACCCACAGACCATGGTGCTAATGAAGCGTGCCAAGTTTTACTTTAATTGATCATGGACCCTCAGACCATGGTGCTAATGAAGCGTGCCAAGTTTTACTGTAATTGATCATGGACCCACAGACCATGGTGCTAATGAAGCGTGCCAAGTTTTACTTTAATTGATCATGGACCCTCAGACCATGGTGCTAATGAAGCGTGCCAAGTTTTACTTTAATTGATCATGGACCCTCAGACCATGGTGCTAATGAAGCGTGCCAAGTTTTACTTTAATTGATCATGGACCCACAGACCATGGTGCTAATGAAGCGTGACAAGTTTTACTTTAATTGATCATGGACCCTCAGACCATGGTGCTAATGAAGCGTGCCAAGTTTTACTTTAATTTATCATGGACCCTCAGACCATGGTGCTAATGAAGCGTGCCAAGTTTTACTTTAACTGATCATGGACCCACAGACCATGGTGCTAATGAAGCGTGCTAAGTTTTACTTTAATTGATCATGGACCCACAGACCATGGTGCTAATGAAGCGTGCCAAGTTTTACTTTAACTGATCATGGACCCACAGACCATGGTGCTAATGAAGCGTGCTAAGTTTTACTTTAATTGATCATGGACCCACAGACCATGGTGCTAATGAAGCGTGCCAAGTTTTACTTTAATTGATCATGGACCCTCAGACCATGGTGCTAATGAAGCGTGCCAAGTTTTACTTTAATTTATCATGGACCCTCAGACCATGGTGCTAATGAAGCGTGCCAAGTTTTACTTTAATTTATCATGGACCCTCAGACCATGGTGCTAATGAAGCGTGCCAAGTTTTACTTTAATTGATCATGGACCCACAGACCATGGTGCTAATGAAGCGTGCCAAGTTTTACTTTAATTGATCATGGACCCTCAGACCATGGTGCTAATGAAGCGTGCCAAGTTTTACTGTAATTGATCATGGACCCACAGACCATGGTGCTAATGAAGCGTGCCAAGTTTTACTTTAATTGATCATGGACCCTCAGACCATGGTGCTAATGAAGCGTGCCAAGTTTTACTTTAATTGATCATGGACCCTCAGACCATGGTGCTAATGAAGCGTGCCAAGTTTTACTTTAACTGATCATGGACCCTCAGACCATGGTGCTAATGAAGCGTGCCAAGTTTTATTTTAATTGATCATGGACCCTCAGACCATGGTGCTAATGAAGCGTGCCAAGTTTTACTTTAATTGATCATGGACCCTCAGACCATGGTGCTAATGAAGCGTGCCAAGTTTTACTTTAATTTATCATGGACCCTCAGACCATGGTGCTAATGAAGCGAGCCAAGTTTTACTTTAATTTATCATGGACCCTCAGACCATGGTGCTAATGAAGCGTGCCAAGTTTTACTTTAATTGATCATGGACCCACAGACCATGGTGCTAATGAAGCGTGCCAAGTTTTACTTTAATTGATCATGGACCCTCAGACCATGGTGCTAATGAAGCGTGCCAAGTTTTACTTTAATTGATCATGGACCCTCAGACCATGGTGCTAATGAAGCGTGCCAAGTTTTATTTTAATTGATCATGGACCCTCAGACCATGGTGCTAATGAAGCGTGCCAAGTTTTATTTTTATTGATCAAAGTTTTGCTGAGATATAGCCTCTGAACCGATTTTTGGTCAACCTCGTTAACTTTGAGACATCATAACTTTTGAACAAAGATGACTAAATTTTTTTGGGTTAGTTTCTTCTGTTCAGCTCAGTCTAGAAATCATCTGAGCCAAATTTGAGAAGAATTGGATCAACTTTGAAGGAGGAGTAGCATATAGACTGATTACAGTTCTTTTCAAAATGGACGCTACTGTAATGGGTGGAGTCTTAATGTAAGGTATGGAATGTGATCAGCGTGATGAGAGGAATCACGTGTACTAAGTTTCATTTTTCTAGATTTTGAGGTTCAGGAGTTATTAGCATTATAATGTTGACTTTTTGGACTAGTGGTGGCGCTATAGAGTTGGTCCTAGGGACTCCAAATTTGGTCAGATTACTATTTATTGTCATGACTATAATTGTGCCAATTTTCATCATTTTCCTATATTGCGTTCATAGGGCTGCCATAGACTCCCATTGGCCGAGAAAAAGACATTTGTTTAATCCAGGAGCAATACAGATTAGTACAATGCTGATCTGGATAATAAACAAATCAAAACAGCAAAACACCATGCACAATTTTATTAAGTTGTACCATACGGGACTCGAACCCACAACACAACGGACTTTGTGCTTTGGCTCAAGTGGCTTAGCAGACTGCGCCACTCAGGTCACCCACAGTCCACTGGCTCCAGAAGAGAGGTTTAGGGGTGAGAGAATGAGCTCACAAAAGAACGACTAAGCGTTGTAGACAGATTAGCATACTAAGATAACTTAATAATAAAGTAGCTTATGGTTGATCTGATAGCTAAAGAGCTACATTAAAAGAATGGCAAATAATTACCATGCTAACCAATTTGTATGCTAAGCTAACTAGCATAAATCAACAAACACAGGCACGGTCAACTTTGGAGAGGTATTTCTCAGGAACGGTAATGCATATCAAAAATCTGTTTAGTTATTTCTGTGCGTCTTGGTCCAAAGATCATATGACCAGATTTTGGACAAAATTGGGACAAATTTGCAGAAGGAGTAGGGGAAAAACTGTTTTTCATTTACTTCAATATGGCTGACAGTCACATTTCTGGAAAATGACAAATGAGACATCAAAAGAATCAGCACAACCCAGGGAATAAAACTATATAAAATTTTCAAAATTTGGATAATGTTTTTAGAAGTTATAAGCTTTTTTGAAAGAATTGTTATATCTCTGAAACAGTAGGTGGCGCTGTCTTTAAACTTCCGAGGTACGTCCAGGACATTGTGTTGATGATGCCTAGTGATTTTTGTGCAGATATGTCAAATGGTTTAAAAGATATAGCAATTTATGTCAAATTTCAAAATGGCGGACACATGGTTCAGTCGATCCTAGCATAATTTATATCCTCAGATTCGGCATGGCCCAAGGAATCCATAGACACCAATATATTGAATTTCTGACTAACCGTTCAAAAGTTATAAGCTATTATATGGTTTTTTGCTATCTCATGACCCATAGGTGGCGCTGTTCCCAACTTTGGCATGGACCCTCAGACCATGGTGCTAATTAAGCATACCAAGTTTCAGTTCAATTGATTAAAGTTTGGCAGAGATATAGCCTTTGAACCAATTTTGGGTCAACCTCGTTAACTTTGCAACATCATAACTTTTGAACAAAGATGACTAAAATTTTTTGGCTTAGTTTCATCTGTTCAGCTCAGTCTAGAGATCATCTGAGCCAAATTTGAGAAGAATTGGATCAATTTTAAAGGAGGAGTAGCCAATAGACTGATTACTGTACTTTTCAAAATGGCCGCTACTGTAATGGGTGGAGTTTTAATGTAAGGTATTCAATGTGATCAGCGTGATGAGAGGAATCATGTCTACTAAGTTTCATTTTTCTAGATTTAGGGGTTCAGGAGTTATTAGCATTTTTATGTTGAATTTTTGGACTAGTGGTGGCGCTATAGAGTTGGTCCTAGGGACTTCAAATTTGGTCAGATTACTACTTATGGTCATGACTATATTTGTGCTAATTTTCAATATTTTCCTATATTGCGTTCATAGGGCTGCCATAGACTCCCATTGGCTAAGAAGAAGAATAATAATAAATATAGCTGCTAGCAGCCATTACGGGGCCAAGCCCATTAAGACTATTTTGGGCTTATTTGAACTTTGGATTTTATTTCGATGCTTTTAGCCCCTTAGCTGTCACTGTCATTTTTGAACACTGAAGTGAAAAGGCAGCTTTTAAACCAAGGTTATTTTGGTTTTGCTTTTCATTAAATTGCTTTTATTTTAATAGTTTTCATTAATAGGTTTCATTAACAATTTTTCATTTTAGCTTCACTTTTATTTTGTAAATACATTTATATTTTATATAGTTTAGCTTTAGTTTTTTTTAGTTTTTTAGAGATCAAGAGTGGACAGGTGATGGTTAAGGGGTTAAACTCACCAAACTTAGTAAGCTTTCCACCCAACCGCTCTACTGCACTTCCACTCTTTGCCGCTCTTCCCCTCTCTACCGCCCTTTTGCCTAATAATGATTGGTTTATTTGGATTTAATTAGAAACTTTTAAACAACTTTAAAACATTCACATGGTCAAACACTTGTTACACACTGAATTTGTTGAGATTTTTCAAGTCTTTAGCCATTTGCTTTACACAGCTTGCAAATCATACACAGCGGTAAATTTAACTTTACAGAGACTTGAGTTGTTAAAGGTTGAACTTTAGCAAATGGCTTCAAGTGAGACAGCATTTTACTAAATTCTAAGAAGTTGCACCACATGGGATTCGAAACCTCTATCTCCAGGTCAAGTTTTTGTCACCCAACATGTTGCGCCACTGAGAAGATGGGTAATGTCAGACTTTGGACGATGTTTTCAGAAGTGATGACTGTTTTTGCAAGAATTGTTATATTTCTGAAACAGTAGGTGGCGCTGTCTTCAAACTTCCGAGGTACCTCCAGGACATTGTGTTTATGATGCTTAGTGATTTCTGTGCAGATATGTCAAATGGTTTAAAAGATATTGCAATTTATGTCAAACACCAGGTTCATTCGATCCTGGCATAATTGATATCCTCAGATTCGGCATGACCCAAGAAATCCAGAGACATCAATATATTGATTTTCTGATAAACCATTCAAAAGTTATAAGCTATTATATGCTTTTTTGCTATCTCATGACCCATAGGTGGCGCTATTCCAAACTTTGGCATGGACCCTCAGACCATGGTGCTAATGAAGCGTGACAAGTTTTACTTTAATTGATCATGGACCCTCAGACCATGGTGCTAATGAAGCGTGCCAAGTTTTACTTTAATTGATCATGGACCCACAGACCATGGTGCTAATGAAGCGTGACAAGTTTTACTTTAATTGATCATGGACCCACAGACCATGGTGCTAATGAAGCGTGACAAGTTTTACTTTAATTGATCATGGACCCTCAGACCATGGTGCTAATGAAGCGTGCCAAGTTTTACTTTAATTTATCATGGACCCTCAGACCATGGTGCTAATGAAGCGTGCCAAGTTTTACTTTAACTGATCATGGACCCACAGACCATGGTGCTAATGAAGCGTGCTAAGTTTTACTTTAATTGATCATGGACCCACAGACCATGGTGCTAATGAAGCGTGCCAAGTTTTACTTTAACTGATCATGGACCCACAGACCATGGTGCTAATGAAGCGTGCCAAGTTTTACTTTAATTGATCATGGACCCTCAGACCATGGTGCTAATGAAGCGTGCCAAGTTTTACTTTAATTTATCATGGACCCTCAGACCATGGTGCTAATGAAGCGTGCCAAGTTTTACTTTAATTTATCATGGACCCTCAGACCATGGTGCTAATGAAGCGTGCCAAGTTTTACTTTAATTGATCATGGACCCACAGACCATGGTGCTAATGAAGCGTGCCAAGTTTTACTTTAATTGATCATGGACCCTCAGACCATGGTGCTAATGAAGCGTGCCAAGTTTTACTGTAATTGATCATGGACCCACAGACCATGGTGCTAATGAAGCGTGCCAAGTTTTACTTTAATTGATCATGGACCCTCAGACCATGGTGCTAATGAAGCGTGCCAAGTTTTACTTTAATTGATCATGGACCCTCAGACCATGGTGCTAATGAAGCGTGCCAAGTTTTACTTTAATTGATCATGGACCCACAGACCATGGTGCTAATGAAGCGTGACAAGTTTTACTTTAATTGATCATGGACCCTCAGACCATGGTGCTAATGAAGCGTGCCAAGTTTTACTTTAATTTATCATGGACCCTCAGACCATGGTGCTAATGAAGCGTGCCAAGTTTTACTTTAACTGATCATGGACCCACAGACCATGGTGCTAATGAAGCGTGCTAAGTTTTACTTTAATTGATCATGGACCCACAGACCATGGTGCTAATGAAGCGTGCCAAGTTTTACTTTAACTGATCATGGACCCACAGACCATGGTGCTAATGAAGCGTGCTAAGTTTTACTTTAATTGATCATGGACCCACAGACCATGGTGCTAATGAAGCGTGCCAAGTTTTACTTTAATTGATCATGGACCCTCAGACCATGGTGCTAATGAAGCGTGCCAAGTTTTACTTTAATTTATCATGGACCCTCAGACCATGGTGCTAATGAAGCGTGCCAAGTTTTACTTTAATTTATCATGGACCCTCAGACCATGGTGCTAATGAAGCGTGCCAAGTTTTACTTTAATTGATCATGGACCCACAGACCATGGTGCTAATGAAGCGTGCCAAGTTTTACTTTAATTGATCATGGACCCTCAGACCATGGTGCTAATGAAGCGTGCCAAGTTTTACTGTAATTGATCATGGACCCACAGACCATGGTGCTAATGAAGCGTGCCAAGTTTTACTTTAATTGATCATGGACCCTCAGACCATGGTGCTAATGAAGCGTGCCAAGTTTTACTTTAATTGATCATGGACCCTCAGACCATGGTGCTAATGAAGCGTGCCAAGTTTTACTTTAACTGATCATGGACCCTCAGACCATGGTGCTAATGAAGCGTGCCAAGTTTTATTTTAATTGATCATGGACCCTCAGACCATGGTGCTAATGAAGCGTGCCAAGTTTTACTTTAATTGATCATGGACCCTCAGACCATGGTGCTAATGAAGCGTGCCAAGTTTTACTTTAATTTATCATGGACCCTCAGACCATGGTGCTAATGAAGCGAGCCAAGTTTTACTTTAATTTATCATGGACCCTCAGACCATGGTGCTAATGAAGCGTGCCAAGTTTTACTTTAATTGATCATGGACCCACAGACCATGGTGCTAATGAAGCGTGCCAAGTTTTACTTTAATTGATCATGGACCCTCAGACCATGGTGCTAATGAAGCGTGCCAAGTTTTACTTTAATTGATCATGGACCCTCAGACCATGGTGCTAATGAAGCGTGCCAAGTTTTATTTTAATTGATCATGGACCCTCAGACCATGGTGCTAATGAAGCGTGCCAAGTTTTATTTTTATTGATCAAAGTTTTGCTGAGATATAGCCTCTGAACCGATTTTTGGTCAACCTCGTTAACTTTGAGACATCATAACTTTTGAACAAAGATGACTAAATTTTTTTGGGTTAGTTTCTTCTGTTCAGCTCAGTCTAGAAATCATCTGAGCCAAATTTGAGAAGAATTGGATCAACTTTGAAGGAGGAGTAGCATATAGACTGATTACAGTTCTTTTCAAAATGGACGCTACTGTAATGGGTGGAGTCTTAATGTAAGGTATGGAATGTGATCAGCGTGATGAGAGGAATCACGTGTACTAAGTTTCATTTTTCTAGATTTTGAGGTTCAGGAGTTATTAGCATTATAATGTTGACTTTTTGGACTAGTGGTGGCGCTATAGAGTTGGTCCTAGGGACTCCAAATTTGGTCAGATTACTATTTATTGTCATGACTATAATTGTGCCAATTTTCATCATTTTCCTATATTGCGTTCATAGGGCTGCCATAGACTCCCATTGGCCGAGAAAAAGACATTTGTTTAATCCAGGAGCAATACAGATTAGTACAATGCTGATCTGGATAATAAACAAATCAAAACAGCAAAACACCATGCACAATTTTATTAAGTTGTACCATACGGGACTCGAACCCACAACACAACGGACTTTGTGCTTTGGCTCAAGTGGCTTAGCAGACTGCGCCACTCAGGTCACCCACAGTCCACTGGCTCCAGAAGAGAGGTTTAGGGGTGAGAGAATGAGCTCACAAAAGAACGACTAAGCGTTGTAGACAGATTAGCATACTAAGATAACTTAATAATAAAGTAGCTTATGGTTGATCTGATAGCTAAAGAGCTACATTAAAAGAATGGCAAATAATTACCATGCTAACCAATTTGTATGCTAAGCTAACTAGCATAAATCAACAAACACAGGCACGGTCAACTTTGGAGAGGTATTTCTCAGGAACGGTAATGCATATCAAAAATCTGTTTAGTTATTTCTGTGCGTCTTGGTCCAAAGATCATATGACCAGATTTTGGACAAAATTGGGACAAATTTGCAGAAGGAGTAGGGGAAAAACTGTTTTTCATTTACTTCAATATGGCTGACAGTCACATTTCTGGAAAATGACAAATGAGACATCAAAAGAATCAGCACAACCCAGGGAATAAAACTATATAAAATTTTCAAAATTTGGATAATGTTTTTAGAAGTTATAAGCTTTTTTGAAAGAATTGTTATATCTCTGAAACAGTAGGTGGCGCTGTCTTTAAACTTCCGAGGTACGTCCAGGACATTGTGTTGATGATGCCTAGTGATTTTTGTGCAGATATGTCAAATGGTTTAAAAGATATAGCAATTTATGTCAAATTTCAAAATGGCGGACACATGGTTCAGTCGATCCTAGCATAATTTATATCCTCAGATTCGGCATGGCCCAAGGAATCCATAGACACCAATATATTGAATTTCTGACTAACCGTTCAAAAGTTATAAGCTATTATATGGTTTTTTGCTATCTCATGACCCATAGGTGGCGCTGTTCCCAACTTTGGCATGGACCCTCAGACCATGGTGCTAATTAAGCATACCAAGTTTCAGTTCAATTGATTAAAGTTTGGCAGAGATATAGCCTTTGAACCAATTTTGGGTCAACCTCGTTAACTTTGCAACATCATAACTTTTGAACAAAGATGACTAAAATTTTTTGGCTTAGTTTCATCTGTTCAGCTCAGTCTAGAGATCATCTGAGCCAAATTTGAGAAGAATTGGATCAATTTTAAAGGAGGAGTAGCCAATAGACTGATTACTGTACTTTTCAAAATGGCCGCTACTGTAATGGGTGGAGTTTTAATGTAAGGTATTCAATGTGATCAGCGTGATGAGAGGAATCATGTCTACTAAGTTTCATTTTTCTAGATTTAGGGGTTCAGGAGTTATTAGCATTTTTATGTTGAATTTTTGGACTAGTGGTGGCGCTATAGAGTTGGTCCTAGGGACTTCAAATTTGGTCAGATTACTACTTATGGTCATGACTATATTTGTGCTAATTTTCAATATTTTCCTATATTGCGTTCATAGGGCTGCCATAGACTCCCATTGGCTAAGAAGAAGAATAATAATAAATATAGCTGCAAGCAGCGATTACGGGGCCAAGCCTTTGTGGCCGCTTTGGCTTGTGTAAAGGTTGGATTTTACTTAGATGCTTTTAACCCCTTAGCTGTCACTGTCATTTTTGAACACTGACGTGAAAATACAGCTTTCAGACCAAGGGTATTATAGTTTTGCTTTTTTTTTAAATTGCTTTTATTTTAATAGAGTTTTCAAATTTAGTTTTCATTAACGATTTTGTTTGTTTTAGCTTCAGTTTTATTTTATAAGTACATTAATATTTAGTTTTTATATAGTTTAGCTTACGTTTTAGTTTTAGTATTTTAGAGATCAAGAGCGGACGGGTGACGGTTAAGGGGTTAAACTCAACAAACTTAGCATGCTTTCCACCCAACCGCTCTACTGCACTTCCACACTTTACTGCTCTTCCCCTCTCTACCGCCCTTTTGCCTATTAACGAATTTGCTTATTTGGATTTAATTTGAAAGTTTAAAAAATTCCAATGGTCAAACACTTGCAACACAACAAATCTGAATTTTTCAAGTCATTAGCCATTTGCAAATCATACATTGATTTTGAATTTTACAGAGACTTGAGTTGTTAGTGGTAGAACTTCAGCAAATGGCTACAAGTGACACAATTTTACAAAGTTGCATCACATGGGATTCGAACCCACAACTTCACGGGGTTCAAGCTTTGGAGCCAGTGGCTTAGCAGAGTGTGCCACTCAGTTGACACACAGTCAACTGGCTCCAGAAGAGAGGTTTAGGAGTGAGAATGAGCTCACAAAAGTACGACTTAGCATTGTTGACAGATTAGCAGAGGTATTTTTGGGGAACATAAGTGAATATCAAAAATCTGTTCAGTCATTCATGTGCGGCTTGGTCCAAAGATCATCTGATCAGATTTTGGACAAAATGGAACAAAATTTGTAGGAAGAGTAGCAAAAACACTGTTTTTCATTTACTTTAATATGGGTGACAGGCACATTCATGGATAGTGACAAATGAGACATCATCACAATCGGCATAAACCAGGGAATTTAAAGACATTAAAATAACATCATTTGGACAAAGCTTTCAAAAGTTATAAGTAAAAATGTGCATTTTCTGTATCTCACGACCCATAGGTGGCGCTGTTCCCAACTTTGGCATGGACTCTCAGACCATGGAGTTGACAAAGTGAACCAAGTTTTGTGTCGATTGATCAAAGTTTGGCCGAGATATAGCCTCTGAACCAATTTTGGGTCGACCTCGTTAACTTCACAACATCATAACTTTTTTTTTCACCAGTAGGTCAAAAAATTCTGATCGGTCATTTCTGTGCGTCTCGGTCCAAAGATTATCTGAGCCAATTTTCAGAATAATTTGACCAATTTTGCAAGAGGAGTAGCAAAAAAACTGAGTACTGTACTTTTCATAATGGCCACTACTGTAATGGGTGGAGTCTTAATGTAAACTATTGAATGTGATCAGCATGAACAGAGGAATCGGCTGTACTAAGTTTCATTTTTCTACAGCAAAGGGTTCAAAAGTTATAACCATTTGAAAAGTAAATCTTTGAACTGCTGGTGGCGCTATAGAGTTGGTCGTAGGGACCCCAAATTTGGTCAGATTACTATTCATGTTCATACCTATAATTGTGCAAATTTTCATCATTTTCCTATGTTCCGTTAATAGGGCTGCCATAGACCCCTATTGGCCGAGAAGAAAAAAATACAAAAACAATCGCTAATATAGCTGCTAGCAGCCATTACGGGGCCAAGCCCATTAAGACTATTTTGGGCTTATTTGAACTTTGGATTTTATTTCGATGCTTTTAGCCCCTTAGCTGTCACTTTTGAACACTGAAGTGAAAATGCAGCTTTCAAACCAAGGTTATTGTAGTTATGCTTTTTATTAAATTGCTTTTATTTTAATAGAGATTTCAAATTAAAAAAAAAAAAAAAAAAAAAAAATCCAATTCATTTTAGCTTCATTTTTATTTTGTAAATACATTTAGTTTATCTTTAGTTTGTTTTTTAGACATCAAGAGTGGACAGGTGATGGTTAAGGTGTTAAACTGACCAAACTTAGTATGATTTTCACCCAACCGCTCTACTGCACTTCCACTCTTCCCCTCTCTACTGCTGTTTTGCCTAATAATGATTGGCTTATTTGGAAACTTTTAAACAACTCTTAAAAGTTTCCATTGTCAAACACTTGCTACACACCGAATTTGAATTTCAAGTCTTTAGCTTTACACAGCTTGCAAATCGTACATAGCGGCTTATTTAATATTACAGAGACTTTAGTTGTTAAAAGGTAGAACTTCAGCAAATGGCTCCAAGGGACAACATTATACACCATTTTATGAAGTTGCACTACATGGGATTCGAACTCACAACGGGGTTCAAGCTTTGGAGCCAGTGGGTCAGCAGAGTGTTCCACACAGTTTACACACAGTCAACTGGCTCCAGAAGAGAGGTTTAGGAGTGAGAATGAGCTCACAAAAGCACGATTTAGCATTGTAGACAGATTAGCAGAGGCATTTCTGGAGAACAGAAGTGAACATCAAAAATCTGTTCTGTCATTTCTGTGCAGCTCATGTTAAAGAGTAAATGAGTAAAGTTATGAGTTAATATAACTATATAACAAAAAATGGTGCAATTAGTACAATACTCAAAAGAACAGATCATTATGTGCATTCTTAAAGAGAATCCCTTGTAAAAGTCACATTCCAAAAACTGATACAATTCACTTGTTGAAGAATTGTTTTTAATATCACTTTTGTTTCAACAAATTTCAAGAAACAGTAAACAATTTAACAAAGTTTTGCAGTTTTAAAATATTATACATATTCCAACAACAAAAAACATGGCATTTAAAAAACTAGAGAGAATGAGGTGTAGGAGTGATATTGTCCTGTGTTTTGTTTACACAGATGACAGTGCTTGATTCATTCAATGAAACATCTAATAACTCCTCATCACTGGTATGAGCTAAACAATTTCTCTCTACACTAGTGATTTCCAAACAATCATTGTAAGTGATTGTGAGCGGGTCAGTGCTTAGAAAAAGGTCCTCAATATCTTGCGAGTCACATGTAGACAAGTTAAGGTCCTGAGAGATGAATTTTGCTACAACGGCGTTCGAAATTGTAAGGGTCATCTTGGTGAATAGGTTCTAGAGTTGTGCTCGGAGTTGTTGTCAGCTTCTTTATATTTTGAATTTGTCTAGTTTTAAGGTTTTTAAAACTGTATGATTTACCTAGTTCAAGTTGGGAGATGTGTTTTTCCCAAAGTGCAAGTACGATTTGTCCAGATGAATCTTGGATGGAACATTCTTGTATTTCATAGTACCCGTCCCAGGCTTTAATATTCGTTGGTGCATTTAGTTTGCAGACCGTCGCACAAACTTTGGATACCTGAAAGTAAACAAAATGAATGCACATTTATTACTATTAGGATTAAAACGATCAGTTATGTGTACAGACCAGACAGTTTTTTTCTAACATTAAGGGGGAAATATTGCAGGCAAAAACACTTGAGACTGAGATTGTGGGCTTTTGTATAAAGTTTTCTAAAGTCCTTCAGTAAAAACATGTGCTTTTAATATATCAACACAATTAAGAAAAATTTGAAACCGACTAGATTTTTATACTAGAAGTGTATGCAAATTAGTGCATATTAAATAATGCCTCATGTGCATATTTAAACCTAACATCTTAGAAAACTTGTAATAAAATTTTTGGATTTATCGGTGTCGGTAATGAAGTGCTTAAGTAAGGTGATTACTATTATTATACTTTATACTAAGACACCGTATTGACCTGCAGTGTCTTGCCATAATATTAAAACTTATATCTATAGTTTATATATAATCTATTAAAGATTATAGTAGAAAACAAAAAGTAATATTTGTCTGTTGCATAGAAACTTACAGATTTCAAATCTACACAGTTTATAAAAAACACAAGTTACCCATTTTCCTGGACCCAATGATTTTACTTCCTCAATGGATTTTCGATTGACATCTTTAGGTGTTCTGTGAGGAAACTGAAGCTCCGTAACCTCAAGCAAAGTATCACGATCACATTGAACATAATACTCAGAACTGCTGAGACCTATAATACATAAAATAAGAAAAATTGATAAGGCCACTGGCTTGATAGGATAGGTTTACATTATTAAATGTGTTGTACAATGTAGAGTTGAACAAACTTTAAAACAAACTAAAATATGTAAAATTGGTTAACAAACAAACAAAAAACAACAACAACAACAACAACAACAACAACAACATGTAGCCACACTTACTTGGTTTTTTTGATATGTTTGAGAGTTTTACTGCTGTCTGATTTGATGCTAAATTGGTCCATGTGTGATGTTTCTCCGGTGCAAAAACTACAGCTTCATGGTACTCGTTACGATCTGTTTGCAAAATCCCATTAAAATATTTGCTGTTGTTTCTTGAGAGTTTCACATGTGAAACTGCATGTATGTAACCATACATGCAGTTTTCTGATTCAGTCACTTGTTTGATTACACCTTGTTTCATTTTTGCCATTGTTTCCAAAGAGGTGGCAAGCACAGCAATTTATACTATGTAGAATTACATAGCCAGTAGTAGTAAATTAACAATCAACAGACAATTCAATTAAGCAATTAGAGAGGTAGGAGCAGCATGTTCATCAAATCAAGGAGTTAATTATATTACAATTTGGAATATAAGTTTAGTTAAGGTAATGTTTAGAAAATGGAATTGATATATTGCTGGGAAAAAAAAAACAGTGTTTTTGTTTTTGAAATTACACTGAGTAAAGTACAGCTGACCTTTTTAATGGTCTGAGTGATGAAGTTAAGATATATTTTGAGTGTTAAGATGATTTTAAAGAAATGATTTGGACATTTGCAGTTCAGATTTTGTGTAATTTAATGTTCAGAAAATGCAACGAAATGTTGGGTACATCTGTCACAGTTATAGACTTTTAGTTGTTTCTTTTTCTGTTTAAGTTATCCTGCCTTGTTTGGTTTTGTTGACCTAGTTTTCCATTATTTCTTTGATTGTGTCATTTTTATTTACCTGTGTCTTGTCATTAGTCTTTGATTTGTCTGTATATTGAAGTTTCTGTCTGTTTAGTTTCAATTTGGTGGGTGTTGTTAATGTCTACGTGTGTCTCCGGCCTTCCTGTATGTTGATTTAGCTATTTGTGGAAATATTAAAGACATTTATTTTAAATTGTTCTCTGCATATTGTGTAATTTTGATAAGCAATTTTTAAGGGAATGGTTTTTGCTGTTGATGTGTTATGAATAATTTGTCATTTATGTGTGCTTTTTGTGGCTTATGTATACCTTGTAGGTTTAAGCTTCCCAATTTGATTCATGTAGAATATAACTTACTTTTCATTAAATAAAGAATATAACAGAAAAGGGTTTTATTTTTATGATCATTATTGGGCTACTTTGGGTTTGAGCAGTTAAGAGACATGCACAAATCAATTTAATTGTATATTTTGTTGAGTCTTCTTTGCCTTTTTTAACAGTAGGTATTTTAATTTGTTTTAAGATTTAATGATACATTTATAATTATTGTATTTTAAGTGTGATGAAGCATTAGCAAGTTTTATTTGCATGTGATTCAATGGTGTACATTTGGGCTGCTCAATCCTGTTTCTGGAGATCTATCTACCTGCAGACTTTTCTTCCAGCCCAGCTCCTACACAGCTGTCTGAAATTATCATGTGCTACTTAAGAGGTTAATTAGCTGGTACAGGTGTGTTTGTTCAGGGTTGGAGCTGAAGTCTGTAGGATAGTAGGTCTCCAGGAACAGGGTTGGGCACCCCTGGTGTACATTATCATAAAATCATGTATTGTCAACCAGAACTTTTTGTATTTCAGTGAAATCTTTTGATTAAAACAAGTTTTATTTTGGTTTTATTAATTTGCATACCTGTTTGTTTGAGGCAAAAATCAAAGAAGCAGTCTAGAGAATAAAGAATTTAAGAAATATTTAATTTGTTGTAGGCTTTTTATAGTGTTTTTTGTGCAGTGTCAAACCCCAAGTTAAACCATAGTCAATGAAGACAGAGTCATATAAGGGTTCCTCATTAACTTTTGCAGTGAAAACTTTAATAAAACAATACAACAATATTGAGAGTGCAATGTTTTGAGTAAAATCACATTATAAATTACTGTAAAAAACTACTCTTCTTGCTTTAGTAGTAGTTACAATGGCTATTAGCATTGCTGAAAGGTTGTACACAATGGCAAACAACCATTTGTAGCAGCTTCTTAAACATCTTTTTAACAAAATCATTACTAATATATGATATTTACCTTGTCTATAAATAAACTTTTACAACATTACCTCTATGATGTTTTATAGTGGATGGCAATGTATTATTAGAGAAAGCAAACCATGTCTGTCTAATTGTTTTCATGAAGAACGAGGAGCATTAACTGGAAGTGACATGTTGTTGTTCTTCTTCTTTGGTGTTTTATGGCAGCTGGCATCCAATGTGTTTCATTACTGCCACCTACTGTGCTACATTCCCTTTACATTATATTTTTGTCCAGTCCAGTTTCTTTTTAAAATTCTAATAAGCATTTTATACCTTCTTGTTTCTCTGCACATTCTAAAATACTTTTAACATTTCCCTCTATTTGTTCTAAACTCTGCAGTTGGGTCATCATTTTTGGTATGTGACATGAAATGAAACAAAATTAATTTTACAAACAAGGTAGATAGATTTCCACCTAGAATGTGTACTAAAATATTTAAAATATTTGAAAGTTAAATTCCTTAAGGGGCAACACAGGTTTATTAAAATCATTTTCAACCAACAACATATAATCACACATTTTTGCTGTCTAACTTCCTGTTTATTCACAATTGCAGAAATACATATGAAGATGAAAATAACAAAGTGGAGCCAGGGAGATTATTCAACTAAAAATATCAAGAAAATTTAATTTAATTTAATTTGCTTATGTTCCAATCAAAATAATTAATAAGCCAAAGATTGCTATAATCATCCTATCTGATTCTGATCACATAATTTTCTGGGGCACTTAAGAGTTCAAGTGAGAATCAACATAGAATGAACAAAAACACCCTTATTTCTAACTCTAGAAGAAGAAATAATTAGTACATTGATCCACATATTTAAGTAATCAAATTTACACATTTCATAAGGCTGCAACACACAGGACTCAAACCCACGTTCTCTGCATAAGCCCAGAAAACATGGGCTATATTTAATAAGCTCAGTCAAAATCATAGTTAGAAAAGCACAACATCTAAAAAGAAGCAACTTCAGCATCATGAGTTTTCACAGTAACTATGGTGGTTTGGGAATGTGCTACATTGGATTCAAACCCATGATTTGAAAGGTTCAGTGACTGTGTAGTTGTGGTAGTCAGAGCACAAAAGCATGTTTAAAAAGCATATTTCCATTCTAATGGTGATTGGTGCATTTGTGGTCATGTAGCCTATTTAAAGCTTGATTACACAGGTGTTGGTGATTTCTGATCTTGTTTCTTCAACAGGTAAGTTTCAAGATTTTCATTTTCCAAACTAAGTAAAACTCATTTTTTCATTAGATATTATTAAACTCTTTAATATTCCCATTCATAGCTAAAGCTGCTTGTTTTTTTATGTCAATTGTATATTATTAAAAACAAATAAAAGTTTAATACACTTAGGTTTAATTTTGGTTTTGGGTACTGCAGTTTTGTTTTTGCTTTCATCAACTATAGGGATACAAAATACAGTACTTTGTTTATGCAAATTACTTTTTCATGGTTTTATTTAATATTTTTTTCTGTGTAGTTTAGTACAGCTTTGATTACAGTTATCAGTTAGGCTTCCAGTTATGTTTAGGATAGATTTTAAAGTACTTTTACTTGTTTTTAAAGCACTCAATGGCCTAGGACCTACATACTTTGCAGATATGCTTACTGAATATAAACCTAACCGACAACTCAGATCTCTAGGATCGAGTCAGTATGTAATATCAAGGGTTCACACAAAACAAGGGGAATCTGCTTTTATCCATTATGCCGCCCACAGTTGGAATCAGCTTCCAGAAGAGATCAGATGTGCTAATACATTAGCCACATTTAAATGCAGACTCAAACTCATCTGTTCAGCTGTGCATTTATTGAATGAACACTGTGCTACGTCCGAACAGATTGCATTATTTTATGTATAATCATTTTACTGCGTTAATTTTTAAATCAAATTTTTTAATCATCTTAAATGTTCTTAAATTCTCTGTTTTTATTGTTGTGATTTATTATTTTTAATTTTTATGATTTTTATGCTATTATGATTTTAATTCCTTTTATGTACAGCACTTTGAATTGCCATTGTGTATGAAATGTGCTCTATAAATTTGCCTTGCCTTGATTACGCAGGTGTTGGTAATCTCCAGGTTTGTTTCTTCAACAGGTAAATTTGTGTTTTAATTTTCCAAATTAAATAAAATGCCTTTTATTATTAAATATTATTAAACCGTTTAAATGAATATTCTCATTCAGAGCTAAAGATGTTTGTTTTAATGTTTTTTGTATATTTATTAAAAAAATAGAAATTTAATACATTTAGGTTGACTTTTGGTCTTGGGTACTGCAGTTTTGTAGATTTTATAGCTTTCATCAGCTAGGCTAAATATAGGGGTGTAAAATTCATTGCTTTGTTTATGCAATTTACTTTTTTCATGGTTTTATTTATTTTCTGTGTAGCTTAGTACAGCCTTGATTACACAGGTGTTGATAATTTCCGGTCTTGTTTCTTTAAGTAAGTTTGTTAAATTATACAAATAATATATTAAATAATTGTTTTATTAAATATTATTAAACTGTTTAAATGAATATTGTCATTCAGAGCTAAAGCTGTTTGTTTTAATATCATTTGTATATTTATCAAAAAAATAATTTTGATACAGTTAGGTTGACTTTTGGACTTGGTTACTGCAATTAAGTAGGTTTGTGTAGCTTTCATCAGCTAGCCTATAAATAGGGGGTTGAAATTCAGTGTTTTGTTTATGCAAATTACTTTTTTTTTTATGGTTTTATTTAAATTATTTTTTTCTCTATGTAGCCTACTACAACCTTGATTATCCTGACTACACAGGTGTTGGTAACTTCCAATCTTGTTTCTTCAACAGGTAAGTTTAAATAAAACATTTTTCTTATAAACAGTTTAAATGAATATTCCTATTTAGAGTTAAAGCTGTTTGTTTTAATATCATTTGTATATTTAAAAAAAATATATAGTTTAATACACTAAGGTTGACCTCTGGTTTTGGGTACTACAGCTTTGTAGGTTTGTGTGGCTTTATATACAGTGGGTTGCTTATGTAAATTACTTTTTATGGTTTTATAACGTGGAATAATGCATTGTTCTTGAGTGTTTTGCTGTCAGTACAGAAACGTATTTGATTATCTCTAAATGTGGTGACATAAGTAAGTGTTGGGCTCAAGATTCATGTTAGATCATGGGGAGAATGAATTAATATTTTGCTTTGCATTAGCAGTAATATTAGAAGCTTGCTTTATGCAGTGGTGTTGCACAGAACATTAAGTGGAACATAAACTAAATGTAATCTTATGTATACTATTCCAACATGGAAATATTTGTGGTAGTTTGTTTTATTAATTTGTTTATATATTTTTATTTTAGTCCTGTGAGATATTATCTTCAGATGATATTGAAATTATGTACAGCTTTGAATGGCATTGCCTTTATTGAGGCTTCAATCACAAATATAGTGTTCCTAGGCTTGCACATAATTGCTTAACTTAATATTTTAATTTAACATGCTGTAAATTTCAGATCAAACATCTTAAAACCCAAACTTGTAATGAGAAGCTGTTTATAAACCTGTTGTCCAATGAAAATGTCAGTTTGAATTAGTCTTTTCTCTGGCTTGATGTGTCACTTTGATGAAAATGAGTTGCAGTGTTATTGGAAAAGCTGATTATTTTCTTTCCTTTGTTTACATGTAGAGAAACGGGAGGTAAGGCATTCAAGTCAAGGTAAACCATAGTCAATGAAGACAGAGTCATATAAGGGTTCATTAACTTTTGCAGCAAATATTGCAACAATATTTTGCAACAATATTGAGAGTGCAATGTTTTGAGTAAAATCACATTATAAATTACTGTAACAAACTACTCTTCTCGCTTTAGTAGTAGTTACAATGGCTATTAGCATTGCTGAAAGGTTGTACACAATGGCAAACAACCATTTGTAGCAGCTTCTTGAACATCTTTTTAACAAAATCATTACTAATATATGATCTTTACCTTGTCTAAGGTCATAAAAATGAATGTACAACATTGCCTCTATGATGTTTTATAGTGGATGGCAATGTATTATTAGAGAAAGCAAACCATGTCTGTCTAATTGTTTTCCTGAAGAACCAGGAGCATTAACTGGAAGTGACATTTTGTTCTTCTTTGGTGTTTTATGGCAGCTGGCATCCAATGTGTTTCATTACTGCCACCTACTGTGCTACATTCCCTTTACATTATATTTTTGTCCTGTCCAGTTTCTTTTTAAAAATCTAATAAGCATTTTATACCTTGTTTCTCTGCACATTCTAAAATACTTTTAACATTTCCCTCTATTTGTTCTAAACTCTGCAGTTGGGTCATCATTTTTGGTATGTGACATGAAATAAAACAAAATTAATTTTACAAACAAGGTAGATAGATTTCCACCTAGAATGTGTACTAAAAATATTTAAAATATTTGAAAGTTAAATTCCTTAAGGGGCAACACAGGTTTATTAAAATCATTTCAACCAACAACATATAATCACACATTTTTGCTGTCTAACTTGCTGTTTATTCACAATTCTAGAAATACATATGAAGATGAAAATAACAAAGTGGAGGCAGGGAGATTATTCAACTAAAAATATTAAGAAAATTTAATTTAATTTGCTTATG
>NC_133379.1:2416731-2502771 GCF_049309525.1 Garra rufa
CCTGAAATGTCAGAAAACGGCGTTTCAGCACATAACAAACTCGGTTCAGGCAATGCAAGCTGAAACTCGGCCAAAAATTAAAATTGCAGTCTGTGCATGAATAAAACCTATTTTTCAACACAGAGAAACATATCTGAAGGTGTTAGAAGTGTTTTGCATGATTTTTGAAGTTAGAGCCTGAAATGTCAGAAAACAGCGTTTCAGCACATAACAAACTTGGTTCTGGTAATAAAAGCTGAAACTCGGCCAAAAATTAAAATTGCAGTCTGTGCATGAATAAAACCTATTTTGCAACACAGAGAATCATATCTGAAGGTGTTAGAAGTGTTTTGCATGATTTTTGAAGTTAGAGCCTGAAATGTCAGAAAACCGCGTTTCAGCACATAACAAACTCGGTTCAGGCAATGCAAGCTGAAACTCGGCCAAAAAGTAAAATTGCAGTCTGTGCATGAATAAAACCTATTTTTCAACACAGAGAAACATATCTGAAGGTGTTAGAAGTGTTTTGCATGATTTTTGAAGTTAGAGCCTGAAATGTCAGAAAACGGCGTTTCAGCACATAACAAACTTGGTTCAGGCAATGCAAGCTGAAACTCGGCCCAAAATTAAAATTGCAGTCTGTGCATGAATAAAACCTATTTTTCAACACAGAGAAACATATCTGAAGGTGTTAGAAGTGTTTTGCATGATTTTTGAAGTTAGAGCCTGAAATGTCAGAAAACGGCGTTTCAGCACATAACAAACTTGGTTCAGGCAATGCAAGCTGAAACTCGGTCCAAAATTAAAATTGCAGTCTGTGCATGAATAAAACCTATTTTTCAACACAGAGAAACATATCTGAAGGTGTTAGAAGTGTTTTGCATGATTTTTGAAGTTAGAGCCTGAAATGTCAGAAAACAGCGTTTCAGCACATAACAAACTTGGTTCTGGTAATGCAAGCTGAAACTCGGCCAAAAATTAAAATTGCAGTCTGTGCATGAATAAAACCTATTTTGCAACACAGAGAAACATATCTGAAGGTGTTAGAAGTGTTTTGCATGATTTTTGAAGTTAGAGCCTGAAATGTCAGAAAACAGCGTTTCAGCACTTAACAAACTTGGTTCTGGCAATGCAAGCTGAAACTCGGTCCAAAATTAAAATTGCAGTCTGTGCATGAATAAAACCTATTTTGCAACACAGAGAAACATATCTGAAGGTGTTAGAAGTGTTTTGCATGATTTTTGAAGTTAGAGCCTGAAATGTCAGAAAAAGGCTTTTCAGCACATAACAAACTTGGTTCTGGCAATGCAAGCTGAAACTCGGTCCAAAATTAAAATTGCAGTCTGTGCATGAATAAAACCTATTTTGCAACACAGAGAAACAAATCTGAAGGTGTTAGAAGTGTTTTGCATGATTTTTGAAGCTAGAGCCTGAAATGTCAGAAAAAGGCTTTTCAGCACATAACAAACTTGGTTCAGGCAATGCAAGCTGAAACTCGGCCCAAAATTAAAATTGCAGTCTGTGCATGAATAAAACCTATTTTGCAACACAGAGAAACATATCTGAAGGTGTTAGAAGTGTTTTGCATGATTTTTGAAGTTAGAGCCTGAAATGTCAGAAAACAGCGTTTCAGCACATAACAAACTTGGTTCTGGTAATAAAAGCTGAAACTCGGCCAAAAATTAAAATTGCAGTCTGTGCATGAATAAAACCTATTTTGCAACACAGAGAAACATATCTGAAGGTGTTAGAAGTGTTTTGCATGATTTTTGAAGTTAGAGCCTGAAATGTCAGAAAACGGCGTTTCAGCACATAACAAACTCGGTTCAGGCAATGCAAGCTGAAACTCGGCCAAAAATTAAAATTGCAGTCTGTGCATGAATAAAACCTATTTTGCAACACAGAGAAACATATCTGAAGGTGTTAGAAGTGTTTTGCATGATTTTTGAAGTTAGAGCCTGAAATGTCAGAAAAAGGCTTTTCAGCACATAACAAACTTGGTTCTGGCAATGCAAGCTGAAACTCGGCCCAAAATTAAAATTGCAGTCTGTGCATGAATAAAACCTATTTTGCAACACAGAGAAACATATCTGAAGGTGTTAGAAGTGTTTTGCATGATTTTTGAAGTTAGAGCCTGAAATGTCAGAAAACAGCGTTTCAGCACTTAACAAACTTGGTTCTGGCAATGCAAGCTGAAACTCGGTCCAAAATTAAAATTGCAGTCTGTGCATGAATAAAACCTATTTTGCAACACAGAGAAACATATCTGAAGGTGTTAGAAGTGTTTTGCATGATTTTTGAAGTTAGAGCCTGAAATGTCAGAAAACGGCGTTTTCAGCACATAACAAACTCGGTTCAGGCAATGCAAGCTGAAACTCGGCCAAAAATTAAAATTGCAGTCTGTGCATGAATAAAACCTATTTTTCAACACAGAGAAACATATCTGAAGGTGTTAGAAGTGTTTTGCATGATTTTTGAAGTTAGAGCCTGAAATGTCAGAAAACAGCGTTTCAGCACATAACAAACTTGGTTCTGGTAATAAAAGCTGAAACTCGGCCAAAAATTAAAATTGCAGTCTGTGCATGAATAAAACCTATTTTGCAACACAGAGAATCATATCTGAAGGTGTTAGAAGTGTTTTGCATGATTTTTGAAGTTAGAGCCTGAAATGTCAGAAAACAGCGTTTCAGCACATAACAAACTTGGTTCTGGCAATGCAAGCTGAAACTCGGTCCAAAATTAAAATTGCAGTCTGTGCATGAATAAAACCTATTTTGCAACACAGAGAAACATATCTGAAGGTGTTAGAAGTGTTTTGCATGATTTTTGAAGTTAGAGCCTGAAATGTCAGAAAAAGGCTTTTCAGCACATAACAAACTTGGTTCTGGCAATGCAAGCTGAAACTCGGTCCAAAATTAAAATTGCAGTCTGTGCATGAATAAAACCTATTTTGCAACACAGAGAAACAAATCTGAAGGTGTTAGAAGTGTTTTGCATGATTTTTGAAGCTAGAGCCTGAAATGTCAGAAAAAGGCTTTTCAGCACATAACAAACTTGGTTCAGGCAATGCAAGCTGAAACTCGGCCCAAAATTAAAATTGCAGTCTGTGCATGAATAAAACCTATTTTGCAACACAGAGAAACATATCTGAAGGTGTTAGAAGTGTTTTGCATGATTTTTGAAGTTAGAGCCTGAAATGTCAGAAAACGGCGTTTCAGCACTTAACAAACTTTGTTCTGGCAATGCAAGCTGAAACTCGGCCCAAAATTAAAATTGCAGTCTGTGCATGAATAAAACCTTTTTTGCAACACAGAGAAACATATCTGAAGGTGTTAGAAGTGTTTTGCATGATTTTTGAAGTTAGAGCCTGAAATGTCAGAAAACAGCGTTTCAGCACTTAACAAACTTGGTTCTGGCAATGCAAGCTGAAACTCGGTCCAAAATTAAAATTGCAGTCTGTGCATGAATAAAACCTATTTTGCAACACAGAGAAACATATCTAAACGTGTTAGAAGTGTTTTGCATGATTTTTGAAGTTAGAGCCTGAAATGTCAGAAAAAGGCTTTTCAGCACATATCAAACTTGGTTCTGGCAATGCAAGCTGAAACTCGGTCCAAAATTAAAATTGCAGTCTGTGCATGAATAAAACCTATTTTGCAACACAGAGAAACATATCTGAAGGTGTTAGAAGTGTTTTGCATGATTTTTGAAGTTAGAGCCTGAAATGTCAGAAAACGACGTTTTAGCACATAACAAACTTGGTTCAGGCAATGCAAGCTGAAACTCGGCCCAAAATTAAAATTGCAGTCTGTGCATGAATAAAACCTATTTTGCAACACAGAGAAACATATTTGAAGGTGTTAGAAGTGTTTTGCATGATTTTTGAAGTTAGAGCCTGAAATGTCAGAAAACGGCGTTTCAGCACTTAACAAACTTGGTTCTGGCAATGCAAGCTGAAACTCGGCCAAAAATTAAAATTGCAGTCTGTGCATGAATAAAACCTATTTTGCAACACAGAGAAACATATCTGAAGGTGTTAGAAGTGTTTTGCATGATTTTTGAAGTTAGAGCCTGAAATGTCAGAAAACAGCGTTTCAGCACATAACAAACTTGGTTCTGGTAATAAAAGCTGAAACTCGGCCAAAAATTAAAATTGCAGTCTGTGCATGAATAAAACCTATTTTGCAACACAGAGAAACATATCTGAAGGTGTTAGAAGTGTTTTGCATGATTTTTGAAGTTAGAGCCTGAAATGTCAGAAAACGGCGTTTCAGCACATAACAAACTTGGTTCAGGCAATGCAAGCTGAAACTCGGTCCAAAATTAAAATTGCAGTCTGTGCATGAATAAAACCTATTTTTCAACACAGAGAAACATATCTGAAGGTGTTAGAAGTGTTTTGCATGATTTTTGAAGTTAGAGCCTGAAATGTCAGAAAACAGCGTTTCAGCACATAACAAACTTGGTTCTGGTAATGCAAGCTGAAACTCGGCCAAAAATTAAAATTGCAGTCTGTGCATGAATAAAACCTATTTTGCAACACAGAGAAACATATCTGAAGGTGTTAGAAGTGTTTTGCATGATTTTTGAAGTTAGAGCCTGAAATGTCAGAAAACAGCGTTTCAGCACTTAACAAACTTGGTTCTGGCAATGCAAGCTGAAACTCGGTCCAAAATTAAAATTGCAGTCTGTGCATGAATAAAACCTATTTTGCAACACAGAGAAACATATCTGAAGGTGTTAGAAGTGTTTTGCATGATTTTTGAAGTTAGAGCCTGAAATGTCAGAAAAAGGCTTTTCAGCACATAACAAACTTGGTTCTGGCAATGCAAGCTGAAACTCGGTCCAAAATTAAAATTGCAGTCTGTGCATGAATAAAACCTATTTTGCAACACAGAGAAACAAATCTGAAGGTGTTAGAAGTGTTTTGCATGATTTTTGAAGCTAGAGCCTGAAATGTCAGAAAAAGGCTTTTCAGCACATAACAAACTTGGTTCAGGCAATGCAAGCTGAAACTCGGCCCAAAATTAAAATTGCAGTCTGTGCATGAATAAAACCTATTTTGCAACACAGAGAAACATATCTGAAGGTGTTAGAAGTGTTTTGCATGATTTTTGAAGTTAGAGCCTGAAATGTCAGAAAACAGCGTTTCAGCACATAACAAACTTGGTTCTGGTAATAAAAGCTGAAACTCGGCCAAAAATTAAAATTGCAGTCTGTGCATGAATAAAACCTATTTTGCAACACAGAGAAACATATCTGAAGGTGTTAGAAGTGTTTTGCATGATTTTTGAAGTTAGAGCCTGAAATGTCAGAAAACGGCGTTTCAGCACATAACAAACTCGGTTCAGGCAATGCAAGCTGAAACTCGGCCAAAAATTAAAATTGCAGTCTGTGCATGAATAAAACCTATTTTGCAACACAGAGAAACATATCTGAAGGTGTTAGAAGTGTTTTGCATGATTTTTGAAGTTAGAGCCTGAAATGTCAGAAAAAGGCTTTTCAGCACATAACAAACTTGGTTCTGGCAATGCAAGCTGAAACTCGGCCCAAAATTAAAATTGCAGTCTGTGCATGAATAAAACCTATTTTGCAACACAGAGAAACATATCTGAAGGTGTTAGAAGTGTTTTGCATGATTTTTGAAGTTAGAGCCTGAAATGTCAGAAAACAGCGTTTCAGCACTTAACAAACTTGGTTCTGGCAATGCAAGCTGAAACTCGGTCCAAAATTAAAATTGCAGTCTGTGCATGAATAAAACCTATTTTGCAACACAGAGAATCATATCTGAAGGTGTTAGAAGTGTTTTGCATGATTTTTGAAGTTAGAGCCTGAAATGTCAGAAAACCGCGTTTCAGCACATAACAAACTCGGTTCAGGCAATGCAAGCTGAAACTCGGCCAAAAATTAAAATTGCAGTCTGTGCATGAATAAAACCTATTTTTCAACACAGAGAAACATATCTGAAGGTGTTAGAAGTGTTTTGCATGATTTTTGAAGTTAGAGCCTGAAATGTCAGAAAACGGCGTTTCAGCACATAACAAACTTGGTTCAGGCAATGCAAGCTGAAACTCGGCCCAAAATTAAAATTGCAGTCTGTGCATGAATAAAACCTATTTTTCAACACAGAGAAACATATCTGAAGGTGTTAGAAGTGTTTTGCATGATTTTTGAAGTTAGAGCCTGAAATGTCAGAAAACGGCGTTTCAGCACATAACAAACTTGGTTCAGGCAATGCAAGCTGAAACTCGGTCCAAAATTAAAATTGCAGTCTGTGCATGAATAAAACCTATTTTGCAACACAGAGAAACAAATCTGAAGGTGTTAGAAGTGTTTTGCATGATTTTTGAAGTTAGAGCCTGAAATGTCAGAAAACGGCGTTTCAGCACATAACAAACTTGGTTCAGGCAATGCAAGCTGAAACTCGGCCCAAAATTAAAATTGCAGTCTGTGCATGAATAAAACCTATTTTTCAACACAGAGAAACATATCTGAAGGTGTTAGAAGTGTTTTGCATGATTTTTGAAGTTAGAGCCTGAAATGTCAGAAAACGGCGTTTCAGCACATAACAAACTTGGTTCAGGCAATGCAAGCTGAAACTCGGTCCAAAATTAAAATTGCAGTCTGTGCATGAATAAAACCTATTTTTCAACACAGAGAAACATATCTGAAGGTGTTAGAAGTGTTTTGCATGATTTTTGAAGTTAGAGCCTGAAATGTCAGAAAACAGCGTTTCAGCACATAACAAACTTGGTTCTGGTAATGCAAGCTGAAACTCGGCCAAAAATTAAAATTGCAGTCTGTGCATGAATAAAACCTATTTTGCAACACAGAGAAACATATCTGAAGGTGTTAGAAGTGTTTTGCATGATTTTTGAAGTTAGAGCCTGAAATGTCAGAAAACAGCGTTTCAGCACTTAACAAACTTGGTTCTGGCAATGCAAGCTGAAACTCGGTCCAAAATTAAAATTGCAGTCTGTGCATGAATAAAACCTATTTTGCAACACAGAGAAACATATCTGAAGGTGTTAGAAGTGTTTTGCATGATTTTTGAAGTTAGAGCCTGAAATGTCAGAAAAAGGCTTTTCAGCACATAACAAACTTGGTTCTGGCAATGCAAGCTGAAACTCGGCCCAAAATTAAAATAGCAGTCTGTGCATGAATAAAACCTATTTTGCAACACAGAGAAACATATCTGAAGGTGTTAGAAGTGTTTTGCATGATTTTTGAAGTTAGAGCCTGAAATGTCAGAAAACAGCGTTTCAGCACATAACAAACTTGGTTCTGGTAATGCAAGCTGAAACTCGGCCAAAAATTAAAATTGCAGTCTGTGCATGAATAAAACCTATTTTGCAACACAGAGAAACATATCTGAAGGTGTTAGAAGTGTTTTGCATGATTTTTGAAGTTAGAGCCTGAAATGTCAGAAAACAGCGTTTCAGCACTTAACAAACTTGGTTCTGGCAATGCAAGCTGAAACTCGGTCCAAAATTAAAATTGCAGTCTGTGCATGAATAAAACCTATTTTGCAACACAGAGAAACATATCTGAAGGTGTTAGAAGTGTTTTGCATGATTTTTGAAGTTAGAGCCTGAAATGTCAGAAAACGGCGTTTCAGCACATAACAAACTCGGTTCAGGCAATGCAAGCTGAAACTCGGCCAAAAATTAAAATTGCAGTCTGTGCATGAATAAAACCTATTTTTCAACACAGAGAAACATATCTGAAGGTGTTAGAAGTGTTTTGCATGATTTTTGAAGTTAGAGCCTGAAATGTCAGAAAACAGCGTTTCAGCACATAACAAACTTGGTTCTGGTAATAAAAGCTGAAACTCGGCCAAAAATTAAAATTGCAGTCTGTGCATGAATAAAACCTATTTTGCAACACAGAGAATCATATCTGAAGGTGTTAGAAGTGTTTTGCATGATTTTTGAAGTTAGAGCCTGAAATGTCAGAAAACCGCGTTTCAGCACATAACAAACTCGGTTCAGGCAATGCAAGCTGAAACTCGGCCAAAAAGTAAAATTGCAGTCTGTGCATGAATAAAACCTATTTTTCAACACAGAGAAACATATCTGAAGGTGTTAGAAGTGTTTTGCATGATTTTTGAAGTTAGAGCCTGAAATGTCAGAAAACGGCGTTTCAGCACATAACAAACTTGGTTCAGGCAATGCAAGCTGAAACTCGGCCCAAAATTAAAATTGCAGTCTGTGCATGAATAAAACCTATTTTTCAACACAGAGAAACATATCTGAAGGTGTTAGAAGTGTTTTGCATGATTTTTGAAGTTAGAGCCTGAAATGTCAGAAAACGGCGTTTCAGCACATAACAAACTTGGTTCAGGCAATGCAAGCTGAAACTCGGTCCAAAATTAAAATTGCAGTCTGTGCATGAATAAAACCTATTTTTCAACACAGAGAAACATATCTGAAGGTGTTAGAAGTGTTTTGCATGATTTTTGAAGTTAGAGCCTGAAATGTCAGAAAACAGCGTTTCAGCACATAACAAACTTGGTTCTGGTAATGCAAGCTGAAACTCGGCCAAAAATTAAAATTGCAGTCTGTGCATGAATAAAACCTATTTTGCAACACAGAGAAACATATCTGAAGGTGTTAGAAGTGTTTTGCATGATTTTTGAAGTTAGAGCCTGAAATGTCAGAAAACAGCGTTTCAGCACTTAACAAACTTGGTTCTGGCAATGCAAGCTGAAACTCGGTCCAAAATTAAAATTGCAGTCTGTGCATGAATAAAACCTATTTTGCAACACAGAGAAACATATCTGAAGGTGTTAGAAGTGTTTTGCATGATTTTTGAAGTTAGAGCCTGAAATGTCAGAAAAAGGCTTTTCAGCACATAACAAACTTGGTTCTGGCAATGCAAGCTGAAACTCGGTCCAAAATTAAAATTGCAGTCTGTGCATGAATAAAACCTATTTTGCAACACAGAGAAACAAATCTGAAGGTGTTAGAAGTGTTTTGCATGATTTTTGAAGCTAGAGCCTGAAATGTCAGAAAAAGGCTTTTCAGCACATAACAAACTTGGTTCAGGCAATGCAAGCTGAAACTCGGCCCAAAATTAAAATTGCAGTCTGTGCATGAATAAAACCTATTTTGCAACACAGAGAAACATATCTGAAGGTGTTAGAAGTGTTTTGCATGATTTTTGAAGTTAGAGCCTGAAATGTCAGAAAACAGCGTTTCAGCACATAACAAACTTGGTTCTGGTAATAAAAGCTGAAACTCGGCCAAAAATTAAAATTGCAGTCTGTGCATGAATAAAACCTATTTTGCAACACAGAGAAACATATCTGAAGGTGTTAGAAGTGTTTTGCATGATTTTTGAAGTTAGAGCCTGAAATGTCAGAAAACGGCGTTTCAGCACATAACAAACTCGGTTCAGGCAATGCAAGCTGAAACTCGGCCAAAAATTAAAATTGCAGTCTGTGCATGAATAAAACCTATTTTGCAACACAGAGAAACATATCTGAAGGTGTTAGAAGTGTTTTGCATGATTTTTGAAGTTAGAGCCTGAAATGTCAGAAAAAGGCTTTTCAGCACATAACAAACTTGGTTCTGGCAATGCAAGCTGAAACTCGGCCCAAAATTAAAATTGCAGTCTGTGCATGAATAAAACCTATTTTGCAACACAGAGAAACATATCTGAAGGTGTTAGAAGTGTTTTGCATGATTTTTGAAGTTAGAGCCTGAAATGTCAGAAAACAGCGTTTCAGCACTTAACAAACTTGGTTCTGGCAATGCAAGCTGAAACTCGGTCCAAAATTAAAATTGCAGTCTGTGCATGAATAAAACCTATTTTGCAACACAGAGAAACATATCTGAAGGTGTTAGAAGTGTTTTGCATGATTTTTGAAGTTAGAGCCTGAAATGTCAGAAAACGGCGTTTTCAGCACATAACAAACTCGGTTCAGGCAATGCAAGCTGAAACTCGGCCAAAAATTAAAATTGCAGTCTGTGCATGAATAAAACCTATTTTTCAACACAGAGAAACATATCTGAAGGTGTTAGAAGTGTTTTGCATGATTTTTGAAGTTAGAGCCTGAAATGTCAGAAAACAGCGTTTCAGCACATAACAAACTTGGGTCTGGTAATAAAAGCTGAAACTCGGCCAAAAATTAAAATTGCAGTCTGTGCATGAATAAAACCTATTTTGCAACACAGAGAATCATATCTGAAGGTGTTAGAAGTGTTTTGCATGATTTTTGAAGTTAGAGCCTGAAATGTCAGAAAACCGCGTTTCAGCACATAACAAACTCGGTTCAGGCAATGCAAGCTGAAACTCGGCCAAAAATTAAAATTGCAGTCTGTGCATGAATAAAACCTATTTTTCAACACAGAGAAACATATCTGAAGGTGTTAGAAGTGTTTTGCATGATTTTTGAAGTTAGAGCCTGAAATGTCAGAAAACGGCGTTTCAGCACATAACAAACTTGGTTCAGGCAATGCAAGCTGAAACTCGGCCCAAAATTAAAATTGCAGTCTGTGCATGAATAAAACCTATTTTTCAACACAGAGAAACATATCTGAAGGTGTTAGAAGTGTTTTGCATGATTTTTGAAGTTAGAGCCTGAAATGTCAGAAAACGGCGTTTCAGCACATAACAAACTTGGTTCAGGCAATGCAAGCTGAAACTCGGTCCAAAATTAAAATTGCAGTCTGTGCATGAATAAAACCTATTTTGCAACACAGAGAAACAAATCTGAAGGTGTTAGAAGTGTTTTGCATGATTTTTGAAGTTAGAGCCTGAAATGTCAGAAAAAGGCTTTTCAGCACATAACAAACTTGGTTCTGGCAATGCAAGCTGAAACTCGGCCCAAAATTAAAATTGCAGTCTGTGCATGAATAAAACCTATTTTGCAACACAGAGAAACATATCTGAAGGTGTTGGAAGTGTTTTGCATGATTTTTGAAGTTAGAGCCTGAAATGTCAGAAAACAGCGTTTCAGCACATAACAAACTTGGTTCTGGCAATGCAAGCTGAAACTCGGTCCAAAATTAAAATTGCAGTCTGTGCATGAATAAAACCTATTTTGCAACACAGAGAAACATATCTGAAGGTGTTAGAAGTGTTTTGCATGATTTTTGAAGTTAGAGCCTGAAATGTCAGAAAAAGGCTTTTCAGCACATAACAAACTTGGTTCTGGCAATGCAAGCTGAAACTCGGTCCAAAATTAAAATTGCAGTCTGTGCATGAATAAAACCTATTTTGCAACACAGAGAAACAAATCTGAAGGTGTTAGAAGTGTTTTGCATGATTTTTGAAGCTAGAGCCTGAAATGTCAGAAAAAGGCTTTTCAGCACATAACAAACTTGGTTCAGGCAATGCAAGCTGAAACTCGGCCCAAAATTAAAATTGCAGTCTGTGCATGAATAAAACCTATTTTGCAACACAGAGAAACATATCTGAAGGTGTTAGAAGTGTTTTGCATGATTTTTGAAGTTAGAGCCTGAAATGTCAGAAAACGGCGTTTCAGCACTTAACAAACTTTGTTCTGGCAATGCAAGCTGAAACTCGGCCAAAAATTAAAATTGCAGTCTGTGCATGAATAAAACCTATTTTTCAACACAGAGAAACATATCTGAAGGTGTTAGAAGTGTTTTGCATGATTTTTGAAGTTAGAGCCTGAAATGTCAGAAAACAGCGTTTCAGCACATAACAAACTTGGTTCTGGTAATGCAAGCTGAAACTCGACCAAAAATTAAAATTGCAGTCTGTGCATGAATAAAACCTATTTTGCAACACAGAGAAACATATCTGAAGGTGTTAGAAGTGTTTTGCATGATTTTTGAAGCTAGAGCCTGAAATGTCAGAAAAAGGCTTTTCAGCACATAACAAACTTGGTTCAGGCAATGCAAGCTGAAACTCGGCCAAAAATTAAAATTGCAGTCTGTGCATGAATAAAACCTATTTTGCAACACAGAGAAACATATCTGAAGGTGTTAGAAGTGTTTTGCATGATTTTTGAAGTTAGAGCCTGAAATGTCAGAAAACAGCGTTTCAGCACATAACAAACTTGGTTCTGGTAATAAAAGCTGAAACTCGGCCAAAAATTAAAATTGCAGTCTGTGCATGAATAAAACCTATTTTGCAACACAGAGAAACATATCTGAAGGTGTTAGAAGTGTTTTGCATGATTTTTGAAGTTAGAGCCTGAAATGTCAGAAAACGGCGTTTCAGCACATAACAAACTCGGTTCAGGCAATGCAAGCTGAAACTCGGCCAAAAATTAAAATTGCAGTCTGTGCATGAATAAAACCTATTTTGCAACACAGAGAAACATATCTGAAGGTGTTAGAAGTGTTTTGCATGATTTTTGAAGTTAGAGCCTGAAATGTCAGAAAAAGGCTTTTCAGCACATAACAAACTTGGTTCTGGCAATGCAAGCTGAAACTCGGCCCAAAATTAAAATTGCAGTCTGTGCATGAATAAAACCTATTTTGCAACACAGAGAAACATATCTGAAGGTGTTAGAAGTGTTTTGCATGATTTTTGAAGTTAGAGCCTGAAATGTCAGAAAACAGCGTTTCAGCACTTAACAAACTTGGTTCTGGCAATGCAAGCTGAAACTCGGTCCAAAATTAAAATTGCAGTCTGTGCATGAATAAAACCTATTTTGCAACACAGAGAAACATATCTGAAGGTGTTAGAAGTGTTTTGCATGATTTTTGAAGTTAGAGCCTGAAATGTCAGAAAACGGCGTTTTCAGCACATAACAAACTCGGTTCAGGCAATGCAAGCTGAAACTCGGCCAAAAATTAAAATTGCAGTCTGTGCATGAATAAAACCTATTTTTCAACACAGAGAAACATATCTGAAGGTGTTAGAAGTGTTTTGCATGATTTTTGAAGTTAGAGCCTGAAATGTCAGAAAACAGCGTTTCAGCACATAACAAACTTGGGTCTGGTAATAAAAGCTGAAACTCGGCCAAAAATTAAAATTGCAGTCTGTGCATGAATAAAACCTATTTTGCAACACAGAGAATCATATCTGAAGGTGTTAGAAGTGTTTTGCATGATTTTTGAAGTTAGAGCCTGAAATGTCAGAAAACCGCGTTTCAGCACATAACAAACTCGGTTCAGGCAATGCAAGCTGAAACTCGGCCAAAAATTAAAATTGCAGTCTGTGCATGAATAAAACCTATTTTTCAACACAGAGAAACATATCTGAAGGTGTTAGAAGTGTTTTGCATGATTTTTGAAGTTAGAGCCTGAAATGTCAGAAAACGGCGTTTCAGCACATAACAAACTTGGTTCAGGCAATGCAAGCTGAAACTCGGCCCAAAATTAAAATTGCAGTCTGTGCATGAATAAAACCTATTTTTCAACACAGAGAAACATATCTGAAGGTGTTAGAAGTGTTTTGCATGATTTTTGAAGTTAGAGCCTGAAATGTCAGAAAACGGCGTTTCAGCACATAACAAACTTGGTTCAGGCAATGCAAGCTGAAACTCGGTCCAAAATTAAAATTGCAGTCTGTGCATGAATAAAACCTATTTTGCAACACAGAGAAACAAATCTGAAGGTGTTAGAAGTGTTTTGCATGATTTTTGAAGTTAGAGCCTGAAATGTCAGAAAAAGGCTTTTCAGCACATAACAAACTTGGTTCTGGCAATGCAAGCTGAAACTCGGCCCAAAATTAAAATTGCAGTCTGTGCATGAATAAAACCTATTTTGCAACACAGAGAAACATATCTGAAGGTGTTGGAAGTGTTTTGCATGATTTTTGAAGTTAGAGCCTGAAATGTCAGAAAACAGCGTTTCAGCACATAACAAACTTGGTTCTGGCAATGCAAGCTGAAACTCGGTCCAAAATTAAAATTGCAGTCTGTGCATGAATAAAACCTATTTTGCAACACAGAGAAACATATCTGAAGGTGTTAGAAGTGTTTTGCATGATTTTTGAAGTTAGAGCCTGAAATGTCAGAAAAAGGCTTTTCAGCACATAACAAACTTGGTTCTGGCAATGCAAGCTGAAACTCGGTCCAAAATTAAAATTGCAGTCTGTGCATGAATAAAACCTATTTTGCAACACAGAGAAACAAATCTGAAGGTGTTAGAAGTGTTTTGCATGATTTTTGAAGCTAGAGCCTGAAATGTCAGAAAAAGGCTTTTCAGCACATAACAAACTTGGTTCAGGCAATGCAAGCTGAAACTCGGCCCAAAATTAAAATTGCAGTCTGTGCATGAATAAAACCTATTTTGCAACACAGAGAAACATATCTGAAGGTGTTAGAAGTGTTTTGCATGATTTTTGAAGTTAGAGCCTGAAATGTCAGAAAACGGCGTTTCAGCACTTAACAAACTTTGTTCTGGCAATGCAAGCTGAAACTCGGCCAAAAATTAAAATTGCAGTCTGTGCATGAATAAAACCTATTTTTCAACACAGAGAAACATATCTGAAGGTGTTAGAAGTGTTTTGCATGATTTTTGAAGTTAGAGCCTGAAATGTCAGAAAACAGCGTTTCAGCACATAACAAACTTGGTTCTGGTAATGCAAGCTGAAACTCGGCCAAAAATTAAAATTGCAGTCTGTGCATGAATAAAACCTATTTTGCAACACAGAGAAACATATCTGAAGGTGTTAGAAGTGTTTTGCATGATTTTTGAAGTTAGAGCCTGAAATGTCAGAAAACGGCGTTTCAGTACATAACAAACTCGGTTCAGGCAATGCAAGCTGAAACTCGGCCAAAAATTAAAATTGCAGTCTGTGCATGAATAAAACCTATTTTTCAACACAGAGAAACATATCTGAAGGTGTTAGAAGTGTTTTGCATGATTTTTGAAGTTAGAGCCTGAAATGTCAGAAAACAGCGTTTCAGCACATAACAAACTTGGTTCTGGTAATAAAAGCTGAAACTCGGCCAAAAATTAAAATTGCAGTCTGTGCATGAATAAAACCTATTTTGCAACACAGAGAAACATATCTGAAGGTGTTAGAAGTGTTTTGCATGATTTTTGAAGTTAGAGCCTGAAATGTCAGAAAACGGCGTTTCAGCACATAACAAACTCGGTTCAGGCAATGCAAGCTGAAACTCGGCCAAAAATTAAAATTGCAGTCTGTGCATGAATAAAACCTATTTTGCAACACAGAGAAACATATCTGAAGGTGTTAGAAGTGTTTTGCATGATTTTTGAAGTTAGAGCCTGAAACGTCAGAAAACGGCGTTTCAGCACATAACAAACTTGGTTCTGGCAATGCAAGCTGAAACTCGGTCCAAAATTAAAATTGCAGTCTGTGCATGAATAAAACCTATTTTGCAACACAGAGAAACATATCTGAAGGTGTTAGAAGTGTTTTGCATGATTTTTGAAGTTAGAGCCTCAAATGTCAGAAAAAGGCTTTTCAGCACATAACAAACTTGGTTCTGGCAATGCAAGCTGAAACTCGGCCCAAAATTAAAATTGCAGTCTGTGCATGAATAAAACATTTTTTGCAACACAGAGAAACATATCTGAAGGTGTTAGAAGTGTTTTGCATGATTTTTGAAGTTAGAGCCTGAAATGTCAGAAAACAGCGTTTCAGCACTTAACAAACTTGGTTCTGGCAATGCAAGCTGAAACTCGGTCCAAAATTAAAATTGCAGTCTGTGCATGAATAAAACCTATTTTGCAACACAGAGAAACATATCTAAACGTGTTAGAAGTGTTTTGCATGATTTTTGAAGTTAGAGCCTGAAATGTCAGAAAAAGGCTTTTCAGCACATATCAAACTTGGTTCTGGCAATGCAAGCTGAAACTCGGTCCAAAATTAAAATTGCAGTCTGTGCATGAATAAAACCTATTTTGCAACACAGAGAAACATATCTGAAGGTGTTAGAAGTGTTTTGCATGATTTTTGAAGTTAGAGCCTGAAATGTCAGAAAACGGCGTTTCAGCACATAACAAACTCGGTTCAGGCAATGCAAGCTGAAACTCGGCCAAAAATTAAAATTGCAGTCTGTGCATGAATAAAACCTATTTTGCAACACAGAGAAACATATCTGAAGGTGTTAGAAGTGTTTTGCATGATTTTTGAAGTTAGAGCCTGAAATGTCAGAAAACGACGTTTTAGCACATAACAAACTTGGTTCAGGCAATGCAAGCTGAAACTCGGCCCAAAATTAAAATTGCAGTCTGTGCATGAATAAAACCTATTTTGCAACACAGAGAAACATATTTGAAGGTGTTAGAAGTGTTTTGCATGATTTTTGAAGTTAGAGCCTGAAATGTCAGAAAACGGCGTTTCAGCACTTAACAAACTTGGTTCTGGCAATGCAAGCTGAAACTCGGCCAAAAATTAAAATTGCAGTCTGTGCATGAATAAAACCTATTTTGCAACACAGAGAAACATATCTGAAGGTGTTAGAAGTGTTTTGCATGATTTTTGAAGTTAGAGCCTGAAATGTCAGAAAACAGCGTTTCAGCACATAACAAACTTGGTTCTGGTAATAAAAGCTGAAACTCGGCCAAAAATTAAAATTGCAGTCTGTGCATGAATAAAACCTATTTTGCAACACAGAGAAACATATCTGAAGGTGTTAGAAGTGTTTTGCATGATTTTTGAAGTTAGAGCCTGAAATGTCAGAAAACGGCGTTTCAGCACATAACAAACTCGGTTCAGGCAATGCAAGCTGAAACTCGGCCAAAAATTAAAATTGCAGTCTGTGCATGAATAAAACCTATTTTGCAACACAGAGAAACATATCTGAAGGTGTTAGAAGTGTTTTGCATGATTTTTGAAGTTAGAGCCTGAAATGTCAGAAAACGGCGTTTCAGCACATAACAAACTTGGTTCTGGCAATGCAAGCTGAAACTCGGTCCAAAATTAAAATTGCAGTCTGTGCATGAATAAAACCTATTTTGCAACACAGAGAAACATATCTGAAGGTGTTAGAAGTGTTTTGCATGATTTTTGAAGTTAGAGCCTGAAATGTCAGAAAAAGGCTTTTCAGCACATAACAAACTTGGTTCTGGCAATGCAAGCTGAAACTCGGCCCAAAATTAAAATAGCAGTCTGTGCATGAATAAAACCTATTTTGCAACACAGAGAAACATATCTGAAGGTGTTAGAAGTGTTTTGCATGATTTTTGAAGTTAGAGCCTGAAATGTCAGAAAACAGCGTTTCAGCACATAACAAACTTGGTTCTGGTAATGCAAGCTGAAACTCGGCCAAAAATTAAAATTGCAGTCTGTGCATGAATAAAACCTATTTTGCAACACAGAGAAACATATCTGAAGGTGTTAGAAGTGTTTTGCATGATTTTTGAAGTTAGAGCCTGAAATGTCAGAAAACAGCGTTTCAGCACTTAACAAACTTGGTTCTGGCAATGCAAGCTGAAACTCGGTCCAAAATTAAAATTGCAGTCTGTGCATGAATAAAACCTATTTTGCAACACAGAGAAACATATCTGAAGGTGTTAGAAGTGTTTTGCATGATTTTTGAAGTTAGAGCCTGAAATGTCAGAAAACGGCGTTTCAGCACATAACAAACTCGGTTCAGGCAATGCAAGCTGAAACTCGGCCAAAAATTAAAATTGCAGTCTGTGCATGAATAAAACCTATTTTTCAACACAGAGAAACATATCTGAAGGTGTTAGAAGTGTTTTGCATGATTTTTGAAGTTAGAGCCTGAAATGTCAGAAAACAGCGTTTCAGCACATAACAAACTTGGTTCTGGTAATAAAAGCTGAAACTCGGCCAAAAATTAAAATTGCAGTCTGTGCATGAATAAAACCTATTTTGCAACACAGAGAATCATATCTGAAGGTGTTAGAAGTGTTTTGCATGATTTTTGAAGTTAGAGCCTGAAATGTCAGAAAACCGCGTTTCAGCACATAACAAACTCGGTTCAGGCAATGCAAGCTGAAACTCGGCCAAAAAGTAAAATTGCAGTCTGTGCATGAATAAAACCTATTTTTCAACACAGAGAAACATATCTGAAGGTGTTAGAAGTGTTTTGCATGATTTTTGAAGTTAGAGCCTGAAATGTCAGAAAACGGCGTTTCAGCACATAACAAACTTGGTTCAGGCAATGCAAGCTGAAACTCGGCCCAAAATTAAAATTGCAGTCTGTGCATGAATAAAACCTATTTTTCAACACAGAGAAACATATCTGAAGGTGTTAGAAGTGTTTTGCATGATTTTTGAAGTTAGAGCCTGAAATGTCAGAAAACGGCGTTTCAGCACATAACAAACTTGGTTCAGGCAATGCAAGCTGAAACTCGGTCCAAAATTAAAATTGCAGTCTGTGCATGAATAAAACCTATTTTGCAACACAGAGAAACAAATCTGAAGGTGTTAGAAGTGTTTTGCATGATTTTTGAAGTTAGAGCCTGAAATGTCAGAAAACGGCGTTTCAGCACATAACAAACTTGGTTCAGGCAATGCAAGCTGAAACTCGGCCCAAAATTAAAATTGCAGTCTGTGCATGAATAAAACCTATTTTTCAACACAGAGAAACATATCTGAAGGTGTTAGAAGTGTTTTGCATGATTTTTGAAGTTAGAGCCTGAAATGTCAGAAAACGGCGTTTCAGCACATAACAAACTTGGTTCAGGCAATGCAAGCTGAAACTCGGTCCAAAATTAAAATTGCAGTCTGTGCATGAATAAAACCTATTTTTCAACACAGAGAAACATATCTGAAGGTGTTAGAAGTGTTTTGCATGATTTTTGAAGTTAGAGCCTGAAATGTCAGAAAACAGCGTTTCAGCACATAACAAACTTGGTTCTGGTAATGCAAGCTGAAACTCGGCCAAAAATTAAAATTGCAGTCTATGCATGAATAAAACCTATTTTGCAACACAGAGAAACATATCTGAAGGTGTTAGAAGTGTTTTGCATGATTTTTGAAGTTAGAGCCTGAAATGTCAGAAAACAGCGTTTCAGCACTTAACAAACTTGGTTCTGGCAATGCAAGCTGAAACTCGGTCCAAAATTAAAATTGCAGTCTGTGCATGAATAAAACCTATTTTGCAACACAGAGAAACATATCTGAAGGTGTTAGAAGTGTTTTGCATGATTTTTGAAGTTAGAGCCTGAAATGTCAGAAAAAGGCTTTTCAGCACATAACAAACTTGGTTCTGGCAATGCAAGCTGAAACTCGGCCCAAAATTAAAATAGCAGTCTGTGCATGAATAAAACCTATTTTGCAACACAGAGAAACATATCTGAAGGTGTTAGAAGTGTTTTGCATGATTTTTGAAGTTAGAGCCTGAAATGTCAGAAAACAGCGTTTCAGCACATAACAAACTTGGTTCTGGTAATGCAAGCTGAAACTCGGCCAAAAATTAAAATTGCAGTCTGTGCATGAATAAAACCTATTTTGCAACACAGAGAAACATATCTGAAGGTGTTAGAAGTGTTTTGCATGATTTTTGAAGTTAGAGCCTGAAATGTCAGAAAACAGCGTTTCAGCACTTAACAAACTTGGTTCTGGCAATGCAAGCTGAAACTCGGTCCAAAATTAAAATTGCAGTCTGTGCATGAATAAAACCTATTTTGCAACACAGAGAAACATATCTGAAGGTGTTAGAAGTGTTTTGCATGATTTTTGAAGTTAGAGCCTGAAATGTCAGAAAACGGCGTTTCAGCACATAACAAACTCGGTTCAGGCAATGCAAGCTGAAACTCGGCCAAAAATTAAAATTGCAGTCTGTGCATGAATAAAACCTATTTTTCAACACAGAGAAACATATCTGAAGGTGTTAGAAGTGTTTTGCATGATTTTTGAAGTTAGAGCCTGAAATGTCAGAAAACAGCGTTTCAGCACATAACAAACTTGGTTCTGGTAATAAAAGCTGAAACTCGGCCAAAAATTAAAATTGCAGTCTGTGCATGAATAAAACCTATTTTGCAACACAGAGAATCATATCTGAAGGTGTTAGAAGTGTTTTGCATGATTTTTGAAGTTAGAGCCTGAAATGTCAGAAAACCGCGTTTCAGCACATAACAAACTCGGTTCAGGCAATGCAAGCTGAAACTCGGCCAAAAAGTAAAATTGCAGTCTGTGCATGAATAAAACCTATTTTTCAACACAGAGAAACATATCTGAAGGTGTTAGAAGTGTTTTGCATGATTTTTGAAGTTAGAGCCTGAAATGTCAGAAAACGGCGTTTCAGCACATAACAAACTTGGTTCAGGCAATGCAAGCTGAAACTCGGCCCAAAATTAAAATTGCAGTCTGTGCATGAATAAAACCTATTTTTCAACACAGAGAAACATATCTGAAGGTGTTAGAAGTGTTTTGCATGATTTTTGAAGTTAGAGCCTGAAATGTCAGAAAACGGCGTTTCAGCACATAACAAACTTGGTTCAGGCAATGCAAGCTGAAACTCGGTCCAAAATTAAAATTGCAGTCTGTGCATGAATAAAACCTATTTTTCAACACAGAGAAACATATCTGAAGGTGTTAGAAGTGTTTTGCATGATTTTTGAAGTTAGAGCCTGAAATGTCAGAAAACAGCGTTTCAGCACATAACAAACTTGGTTCTGGTAATGCAAGCTGAAACTCGGCCAAAAATTAAAATTGCAGTCTGTGCATGAATAAAACCTATTTTGCAACACAGAGAAACATATCTGAAGGTGTTAGAAGTGTTTTGCATGATTTTTGAAGTTAGAGCCTGAAATGTCAGAAAACAGCGTTTCAGCACTTAACAAACTTGGTTCTGGCAATGCAAGCTGAAACTCGGTCCAAAATTAAAATTGCAGTCTGTGCATGAATAAAACCTATTTTGCAACACAGAGAAACATATCTGAAGGTGTTAGAAGTGTTTTGCATGATTTTTGAAGTTAGAGCCTGAAATGTCAGAAAAAGGCTTTTCAGCACATAACAAACTTGGTTCTGGCAATGCAAGCTGAAACTCGGTCCAAAATTAAAATTGCAGTCTGTGCATGAATAAAACCTATTTTGCAACACAGAGAAACAAATCTGAAGGTGTTAGAAGTGTTTTGCATGATTTTTGAAGCTAGAGCCTGAAATGTCAGAAAAAGGCTTTTCAGCACATAACAAACTTGGTTCAGGCAATGCAAGCTGAAACTCGGCCCAAAATTAAAATTGCAGTCTGTGCATGAATAAAACCTATTTTGCAACACAGAGAAACATATCTGAAGGTGTTAGAAGTGTTTTGCATGATTTTTGAAGTTAGAGCCTGAAATGTCAGAAAACAGCGTTTCAGCACATAACAAACTTGGTTCTGGTAATAAAAGCTGAAACTCGGCCAAAAATTAAAATTGCAGTCTGTGCATGAATAAAACCTATTTTGCAACACAGAGAAACATATCTGAAGGTGTTAGAAGTGTTTTGCATGATTTTTGAAGTTAGAGCCTGAAATGTCAGAAAACGGCGTTTCAGCACATAACAAACTCGGTTCAGGCAATGCAAGCTGAAACTCGGCCAAAAATTAAAATTGCAGTCTGTGCATGAATAAAACCTATTTTGCAACACAGAGAAACATATCTGAAGGTGTTAGAAGTGTTTTGCATGATTTTTGAAGTTAGAGCCTGAAATGTCAGAAAAAGGCTTTTCAGCACATAACAAACTTGGTTCTGGCAATGCAAGCTGAAACTCGGCCCAAAATTAAAATTGCAGTCTGTGCATGAATAAAACCTATTTTGCAACACAGAGAAACATATCTGAAGGTGTTAGAAGTGTTTTGCATGATTTTTGAAGTTAGAGCCTGAAATGTCAGAAAACAGCGTTTCAGCACTTAACAAACTTGGTTCTGGCAATGCAAGCTGAAACTCGGTCCAAAATTAAAATTGCAGTCTGTGCATGAATAAAACCTATTTTGCAACACAGAGAAACATATCTGAAGGTGTTAGAAGTGTTTTGCATGATTTTTGAAGTTAGAGCCTGAAATGTCAGAAAACGGCGTTTTCAGCACATAACAAACTCGGTTCAGGCAATGCAAGCTGAAACTCGGCCAAAAATTAAAATTGCAGTCTGTGCATGAATAAAACCTATTTTTCAACACAGAGAAACATATCTGAAGGTGTTAGAAGTGTTTTGCATGATTTTTGAAGTTAGAGCCTGAAATGTCAGAAAACAGCGTTTCAGCACATAACAAACTTGGGTCTGGTAATAAAAGCTGAAACTCGGCCAAAAATTAAAATTGCAGTCTGTGCATGAATAAAACCTATTTTGCAACACAGAGAATCATATCTGAAGGTGTTAGAAGTGTTTTGCATGATTTTTGAAGTTAGAGCCTGAAATGTCAGAAATCCGCGTTTCAGCACATAACAAACTCGGTTCAGGCAATGCAAGCTGAAACTCGGCCAAAAATTAAAATTGCAGTCTGTGCATGAATAAAACCTATTTTGCAACACAGAGAAACATATCTGAAGGTGTTAGAAGTGTTTTGCATGATTTTTGAAGTTAGAGCCTGAAATGTCAGAAAACAGCGTTTCAGCACTTAACAAACTTGGTTCAGGCAATGCAAGCTGAAACTCGGCCCAAAATTAAAATTGCAGTCTGTGCATGAATAAAACCTATTTTGCAACACAGAGAAACATATCTGAAGGTGTTAGAAGTGTTTTGCATGATTTTTGAAGTTAGAGCCTGAAATGTCAGAAAAAGGCTTTTCAGCACATAACAAACTTGGTTCTGGCAATGCAAGCTGAAACTCGGCCCAAAATTAAAATAGCAGTCTGTGCATGAATAAAACCTATTTTGCAACACAGAGAAACATATCTGAAGGTGTTAGAAGTGTTTTGCATGATTTTTGAAGTTAGAGCCTGAAATGTCAGAAAACAGCGTTTCAGCACATAACAAACTTGGTTCTGGTAATGCAAGCTGAAACTCGGCCAAAAATTAAAATTGCAGTCTGTGCATGAATAAAACCTATTTTGCAACACAGAGAAACATATCTGAAGGTGTTAGAAGTGTTTTGCATGATTTTTGAAGTTAGAGCCTGAAATGTCAGAAAACAGCGTTTCAGCACTTAACAAACTTGGTTCTGGCAATGCAAGCTGAAACTCGGCCAAAAATTAAAATTGCAGTCTGTGCATGAATAAAACCTATTTTTCAACACAGAGAAACATATCTGAAGGTGTTAGAAGTGTTTTGCATGATTTTTGAAGTTAGAGCCTGAAATGTCAGAAAACAGCGTTTCAGCACATAACAAACTTGGTTCTGGTAATGCAAGCTGAAACTCGGCCAAAAATTAAAATTGCAGTCTGTGCATGAATAAAACCTATTTTGCAACACAGAGAAACATATCTGAAGGTGTTAGAAGTGTTTTGCATGATTTTTGAAGTTAGAGCCTGAAATGTCAGAAAACAGCGTTTCAGCACTTAACAAACTTGGTTCTGGCAATGCAAGCTGAAACTCGGTCCAAAATTAAAATTGCAGTCTGTGCATGAATAAAACCTATTTTGCAACACAGAGAAACATATCTGAAGGTGTTAGAAGTGTTTTGCATGATTTTTGAAGTTAGAGCCTGAAATGTCAGAAAAAGGCTTTTCAGCACATAACAAACTTGGTTCTGGCAATGCAAGCTGAAACTCGGTCCAAAATTAAAATTGCAGTCTGTGCATGAATAAAACCTATTTTGCAACACAGAGAAACATATCTGAAGGTGTTAGAAGTGTTTTGCATGATTTTTGAAGTTAGAGCCTGAAATGTCAGAAAAAGGCTTTTCAGCACATAACAAACTTGGTTCTGGCAATGCAAGCTGAAACTCGGTCCAAAATTAAAATTGCAGTCTGTGCATGAATAAAACCTATTTTGCAACACAGAGAAACAAATCTGAAGGTGTTAGAAGTGTTTTGCATGATTTTTGAAGCTAGAGCCTGAAATGTCAGAAAAAGGCTTTTCAGCACATAACAAACTTGGTTCAGGCAATGCAAGCTGAAACTCGGCCCAAAATTAAAATTGCAGTCTGTGCATGAATAAAACCTATTTTGCAACACAGAGAAACATATCTGAAGGTGTTAGAAGTGTTTTGCATGATTTTTGAAGTTAGAGCCTGAAATGTCAGAAAACGGCGTTTCAGCACATAACAAACTCGGTTCAGGCAATGCAAGCTGAAACTCGGCCAAAAATTAAAATTGCAGTCTGTGCATGAATAAAACCTATTTTTCAACACAGAGAAACATATCTGAAGGTGTTAGAAGTGTTTTGCATGATTTTTGAAGTTAGAGCCTGAAATGTCAGAAAACAGCGTTTCAGCACATAACAAACTTGGTTCTGGTAATAAAAGCTGAAACTCGGCCAAAAATTAAAATTGCAGTCTGTGCATGAATAAAACCTATTTTGCAACACAGAGAATCATATCTGAAGGTGTTAGAAGTGTTTTGCATGATTTTTGAAGTTAGAGCCTGAAATGTCAGAAAACCGCGTTTCAGCACATAACAAACTCGGTTCAGGCAATGCAAGCTGAAACTCGGCCAAAAAGTAAAATTGCAGTCTGTGCATGAATAAAACCTATTTTTCAACACAGAGAAACATATCTGAAGGTGTTAGAAGTGTTTTGCATGATTTTTGAAGTTAGAGCCTGAAATGTCAGAAAACGGCGTTTCAGCACATAACAAACTTGGTTCAGGCAATGCAAGCTGAAACTCGGCCCAAAATTAAAATTGCAGTCTGTGCATGAATAAAACCTATTTTTCAACACAGAGAAACATATCTGAAGGTGTTAGAAGTGTTTTGCATGATTTTTGAAGTTAGAGCCTGAAATGTCAGAAAACGGCGTTTCAGCACATAACAAACTTGGTTCAGGCAATGCAAGCTGAAACTCGGTCCAAAATTAAAATTGCAGTCTGTGCATGAATAAAACCTATTTTTCAACACAGAGAAACATATCTGAAGGTGTTAGAAGTGTTTTGCATGATTTTTGAAGTTAGAGCCTGAAATGTCAGAAAACAGCGTTTCAGCACATAACAAACTTGGTTCTGGTAATGCAAGCTGAAACTCGGCCAAAAATTAAAATTGCAGTCTGTGCATGAATAAAACCTATTTTGCAACACAGAGAAACATATCTGAAGGTGTTAGAAGTGTTTTGCATGATTTTTGAAGTTAGAGCCTGAAATGTCAGAAAACAGCGTTTCAGCACTTAACAAACTTGGTTCTGGCAATGCAAGCTGAAACTCGGCCAAAAATTAAAATTGCAGTCTGTGCATGAATAAAACCTATTTTGCAACACAGAGAAACATATCTGAAGGTGTTAGAAGTGTTTTGCATGATTTTTGAAGTTAGAGCCTGAAACGTCAGAAAACGGCGTTTCAGCACATAACAAACTTGGTTCTGGCAATGCAAGCTGAAACTCGGTCCAAAATTAAAATTGCAGTCTGTGCATGAATAAAACCTATTTTGCAACACAGAGAAACATATCTGAAGGTGTTAGAAGTGTTTTGCATGATTTTTGAAGTTAGAGCCTCAAATGTCAGAAAAAGGCTTTTCAGCACATAACAAACTTGGTTCTGGCAATGCAAGCTGAAACTCGGCCCAAAATTAAAATTGCAGTCTGTGCATGAATAAAACCTTTTTTGCAACACAGAGAAACATATCTGAAGGTGTTAGAAGTGTTTTGCATGATTTTTGAAGTTAGAGCCTGAAATGTCAGAAAACAGCGTTTCAGCACTTAACAAACTTGGGTCTGGTAATAAAAGCTGAAACTCGGCCAAAAATTAAAATTGCAGTCTGTGCATGAATAAAACCTATTTTGCAACACAGAGAATCATATCTGAAGGTGTTAGAAGTGTTTTGCATGATTTTTGAAGTTAGAGCCTGAAATGTCAGAAAACCGCGTTTCAGCACATAACAAACTCGGTTCAGGCAATGCAAGCTGAAACTCGGCCAAAAATTAAAATTGCAGTCTGTGCATGAATAAAACCTATTTTTCAACACAGAGAAACATATCTGAAGGTGTTAGAAGTGTTTTGCATGATTTTTGAAGTTAGAGCCTGAAATGTCAGAAAACGGCGTTTCAGCACATAACAAACTTGGTTCAGGCAATGCAAGCTGAAACTCGGCCCAAAATTAAAATTGCAGTCTGTGCATGAATAAAACCTATTTTTCAACACAGAGAAACATATCTGAAGGTGTTAGAAGTGTTTTGCATGATTTTTGAAGTTAGAGCCTGAAATGTCAGAAAACGGCGTTTCAGCACATAACAAACTTGGTTCAGGCAATGCAAGCTGAAACTCGGTCCAAAATTAAAATTGCAGTCTGTGCATGAATAAAACCTATTTTGCAACACAGAGAAACAAATCTGAAGGTGTTAGAAGTGTTTTGCATGATTTTTGAAGTTAGAGCCTGAAATGTCAGAAAAAGGCTTTTCAGCACATAACAAACTTGGTTCTGGCAATGCAAGCTGAAACTCGGCCCAAAATTAAAATTGCAGTCTGTGCATGAATAAAACCTATTTTGCAACACAGAGAAACATATCTGAAGGTGTTGGAAGTGTTTTGCATGATTTTTGAAGTTAGAGCCTGAAATGTCAGAAAACAGCGTTTCAGCACATAACAAACTTGGTTCTGGCAATGCAAGCTGAAACTCGGTCCAAAATTAAAATTGCAGTCTGTGCATGAATAAAACCTATTTTGCAACACAGAGAAACATATCTGAAGGTGTTAGAAGTGTTTTGCATGATTTTTGAAGTTAGAGCCTGAAATGTCAGAAAAAGGCTTTTCAGCACATAACAAACTTGGTTCTGGCAATGCAAGCTGAAACTCGGTCCAAAATTAAAATTGCAGTCTGTGCATGAATAAAACCTATTTTGCAACACAGAGAAACAAATCTGAAGGTGTTAGAAGTGTTTTGCATGATTTTTGAAGCTAGAGCCTGAAATGTCAGAAAAAGGCTTTTCAGCACATAACAAACTTTGTTCTGGCAATGCAAGCTGAAACTCGGCCAAAAATTAAAATTGCAGTCTGTGCATGAATAAAACCTATTTTTCAACACAGAGAAACATATCTGAAGGTGTTAGAAGTGTTTTGCATGATTTTTGAAGTTAGAGCCTGAAATGTCAGAAAACAGCGTTTCAGCACATAACAAACTTGGTTCTGGTAATGCAAGCTGAAACTCGGCCAAAAATTAAAATTGCAGTCTGTGCATGAATAAAACCTATTTTGCAACACAGAGAAACATATCTGAAGGTGTTAGAAGTGTTTTGCATGATTTTTGAAGTTAGAGCCTGAAATGTCAGAAAACGGCGTTTCAGTACATAACAAACTCGGTTCAGGCAATGCAAGCTGAAACTCGGCCAAAAATTAAAATTGCAGTCTGTGCATGAATAAAACCTATTTTTCAACACAGAGAAACATATCTGAAGGTGTTAGAAGTGTTTTGCATGATTTTTGAAGTTAGAGCCTGAAATGTCAGAAAACAGCGTTTCAGCACATAACAAACTTGGTTCTGGTAATAAAAGCTGAAACTCGGCCAAAAATTAAAATTGCAGTCTGTGCATGAATAAAACCTATTTTGCAACACAGAGAAACATATCTGAAGGTGTTAGAAGTGTTTTGCATGATTTTTGAAGTTAGAGCCTGAAATGTCAGAAAACGGCGTTTCAGCACATAACAAACTCGGTTCAGGCAATGCAAGCTGAAACTCGGCCAAAAATTAAAATTGCAGTCTGTGCATGAATAAAACCTATTTTGCAACACAGAGAAACATATCTGAAGGTGTTAGAAGTGTTTTGCATGATTTTTGAAGTTAGAGCCTGAAACGTCAGAAAACGGCGTTTCAGCACATAACAAACTTGGTTCTGGCAATGCAAGCTGAAACTCGGTCCAAAATTAAAATTGCAGTCTGTGCATGAATAAAACCTATTTTGCAACACAGAGAAACATATCTGAAGGTGTTAGAAGTGTTTTGCATGATTTTTGAAGTTAGAGCCTCAAATGTCAGAAAAAGGCTTTTCAGCACATAACAAACTTGGTTCTGGCAATGCAAGCTGAAACTCGGCCCAAAATTAAAATTGCAGTCTGTGCATGAATAAAACCTTTTTTGCAACACAGAGAAACATATCTGAAGGTGTTAGAAGTGTTTTGCATGATTTTTGAAGTTAGAGCCTGAAATGTCAGAAAACAGCGTTTCAGCACTTAACAAACTTGGTTCTGGCAATGCAAGCTGAAACTCGGTCCAAAATTAAAATTGCAGTCTGTGCATGAATAAAACCTATTTTGCAACACAGAGAAACATATCTAAACGTGTTAGAAGTGTTTTGCATGATTTTTGAAGTTAGAGCCTGAAATGTCAGAAAAAGGCTTTTCAGCACATATCAAACTTGGTTCTGGCAATGCAAGCTGAAACTCGGTCCAAAATTAAAATTGCAGTCTGTGCATGAATAAAACCTATTTTGCAACACAGAGAAACATATCTGAAGGTGTTAGAAGTGTTTTGCATGATTTTTGAAGTTAGAGCCTGAAATGTCAGAAAACGGCGTTTCAGCACATAACAAACTCGGTTCAGGCAATGCAAGCTGAAACTCGGCCAAAAATTAAAATTGCAGTCTGTGCATGAATAAAACCTATTTTGCAACACAGAGAAACATATCTGAAGGTGTTAGAAGTGTTTTGCATGATTTTTGAAGTTAGAGCCTGAAATGTCAGAAAACGACGTTTTAGCACATAACAAACTTGGTTCAGGCAATGCAAGCTGAAACTCGGCCCAAAATTAAAATTGCAGTCTGTGCATGAATAAAACCTATTTTGCAACACAGAGAAACATATTTGAAGGTGTTAGAAGTGTTTTGCATGATTTTTGAAGTTAGAGCCTGAAATGTCAGAAAACGGCGTTTCAGCACTTAACAAACTTGGTTCTGGCAATGCAAGCTGAAACTCGGCCAAAAATTAAAATTGCAGTCTGTGCATGAATAAAACCTATTTTGCAACACAGAGAAACATATCTGAAGGTGTTAGAAGTGTTTTGCATGATTTTTGAAGTTAGAGCCTGAAATGTCAGAAAACAGCGTTTCAGCACATAACAAACTTGGTTCTGGTAATAAAAGCTGAAACTCGGCCAAAAATTAAAATTGCAGTCTGTGCATGAATAAAACCTATTTTGCAACACAGAGAAACATATCTGAAGGTGTTAGAAGTGTTTTGCATGATTTTTGAAGTTAGAGCCTGAAATGTCAGAAAACGGCGTTTCAGCACATAACAAACTCGGTTCAGGCAATGCAAGCTGAAACTCGGCCAAAAATTAAAATTGCAGTCTGTGCATGAATAAAACCTATTTTGCAACACAGAGAAACATATCTGAAGGTGTTAGAAGTGTTTTGCATGATTTTTGAAGTTAGAGCCTGAAATGTCAGAAAACGGCGTTTCAGCACATAACAAACTTGGTTCTGGCAATGCAAGCTGAAACTCGGTCCAAAATTAAAATTGCAGTCTGTGCATGAATAAAACCTATTTTGCAACACAGAGAAACATATCTGAAGGTGTTAGAAGTGTTTTGCATGATTTTTGAAGTTAGAGCCTGAAATGTCAGAAAAAGGCTTTTCAGCACATAACAAACTTGGTTCTGGCAATGCAAGCTGAAACTCGGCCCAAAATTAAAATAGCAGTCTGTGCATGAATAAAACCTATTTTGCAACACAGAGAAACATATCTGAAGGTGTTAGAAGTGTTTTGCATGATTTTTGAAGTTAGAGCCTGAAATGTCAGAAAACAGCGTTTCAGCACATAACAAACTTGGTTCTGGTAATGCAAGCTGAAACTCGGCCAAAAATTAAAATTGCAGTCTGTGCATGAATAAAACCTATTTTGCAACACAGAGAAACATATCTGAAGGTGTTAGAAGTGTTTTGCATGATTTTTGAAGTTAGAGCCTGAAATGTCAGAAAACAGCGTTTCAGCACTTAACAAACTTGGTTCTGGCAATGCAAGCTGAAACTCGGTCCAAAATTAAAATTGCAGTCTGTGCATGAATAAAACCTATTTTGCAACACAGAGAAACATATCTGAAGGTGTTAGAAGTGTTTTGCATGATTTTTGAAGTTAGAGCCTGAAATGTCAGAAAACGGCGTTTCAGCACATAACAAACTCGGTTCAGGCAATGCAAGCTGAAACTCGGCCAAAAATTAAAATTGCAGTCTGTGCATGAATAAAACCTATTTTTCAACACAGAGAAACATATCTGAAGGTGTTAGAAGTGTTTTGCATGATTTTTGAAGTTAGAGCCTGAAATGTCAGAAAACAGCGTTTCAGCACATAACAAACTTGGTTCTGGTAATAAAAGCTGAAACTCGGCCAAAAATTAAAATTGCAGTCTGTGCATGAATAAAACCTATTTTGCAACACAGAGAATCATATCTGAAGGTGTTAGAAGTGTTTTGCATGATTTTTGAAGTTAGAGCCTGAAATGTCAGAAAACCGCGTTTCAGCACATAACAAACTCGGTTCAGGCAATGCAAGCTGAAACTCGGCCAAAAAGTAAAATTGCAGTCTGTGCATGAATAAAACCTATTTTTCAACACAGAGAAACATATCTGAAGGTGTTAGAAGTGTTTTGCATGATTTTTGAAGTTAGAGCCTGAAATGTCAGAAAACGGCGTTTCAGCACATAACAAACTTGGTTCAGGCAATGCAAGCTGAAACTCGGCCCAAAATTAAAATTGCAGTCTGTGCATGAATAAAACCTATTTTTCAACACAGAGAAACATATCTGAAGGTGTTAGAAGTGTTTTGCATGATTTTTGAAGTTAGAGCCTGAAATGTCAGAAAACGGCGTTTCAGCACATAACAAACTTGGTTCAGGCAATGCAAGCTGAAACTCGGTCCAAAATTAAAATTGCAGTCTGTGCATGAATAAAACCTATTTTTCAACACAGAGAAACATATCTGAAGGTGTTAGAAGTGTTTTGCATGATTTTTGAAGTTAGAGCCTGAAATGTCAGAAAACAGCGTTTCAGCACATAACAAACTTGGTTCTGGTAATGCAAGCTGAAACTCGGCCAAAAATTAAAATTGCAGTCTGTGCATGAATAAAACCTATTTTGCAACACAGAGAAACATATCTGAAGGTGTTAGAAGTGTTTTGCATGATTTTTGAAGTTAGAGCCTGAAATGTCAGAAAACAGCGTTTCAGCACTTAACAAACTTGGTTCTGGCAATGCAAGCTGAAACTCGGTCCAAAATTAAAATTGTAGTCTGTGCATGAATAAAACCTATTTTGCAACACAGAGAAACATATCTGAAGGTGTTAGAAGTGTTTTGCATGATTTTTGAAGTTAGAGCCTGAAATGTCAGAAAAAGGCTTTTCAGCACATAACAAACTTGGTTCTGGTAATGCAAGCTGAAACTCGGTCCAAAATTAAAATTGCAGTCTGTGCATGAATAAAACCTATTTTGCAACACAGAGAAACAAATCTGAAGGTGTTAGAAGTGTTTTGCATGATTTTTGAAGCTAGAGCCTGAAATGTCAGAAAAAGGCTTTTCAGCACATAACAAACTTGGTTCAGGCAATGCAAGCTGAAACTCGGCCCAAAATTAAAATTGCAGTCTGTGCATGAATAAAACCTATTTTGCAACACAGAGAAACATATCTGAAGGTGTTAGAAGTGTTTTGCATGATTTTTGAAGTTAGAGCCTGAAATGTCAGAAAACGGCGTTTCAGCACTTAACAAACTTGGTTCTGGCAATGCAAGCTGAAACTCGGCCAAAAATTAAAATTGCAGTCTGTGCATGAATAAAACCTATTTTTCAACACAGAGAAACATATCTGAAGGTGTTAGAAGTGTTTTGCATGATTTTTGAAGTTAGAGCCTGAAATGTCAGAAAACAGCGTTTCAGCACATAACAAACTTGGTTCTGGTAATGCAAGCTGAAACTCGGCCAAAAATTAAAATTGCAGTCTGTGCATGAATAAAACCTATTTTGCAACACAGAGAAACATATCTGAAGGTGTTAGAAGTGTTTTGCATGATTTTTGAAGATAGAGCCTGAAATGTCAGAAAACGGCGTTTCAGCACATAACAAACTCGGTTCAGGCAATGCAAGCTGAAACTCGGCCAAAAATTAAAATTGCAGTCTGTGCATGAATAAAACCTATTTTTCAACACAGAGAAACATATCTGAAGGTGTTAGAAGTGTTTTGCATGATTTTTGAAGTTAGAGCCTGAAATGTCAGAAAACGGCGTTTCAGCACATAACAAACTCGGTTCAGGCAATGCAAGCTGAAACTCGGCCAAAAATTAAAATTGCAGTCTGTGCATGAATAAAACCTATTTTGCAACACAGAGAAACATATCTGAAGGTGTTAGAAGTGTTTTGCATGATTTTTGAAGTTAGAGCCTGAAATGTCAGAAAACGGCGTTTCAGCACATAACAAACTTGGTTCTGGCAATGCAAGCTGAAACTCGGTCCAAAATTAAAATTGCAGTCTGTGCATGAATAAAACCTATTTTGCAACACAGAGAAACATATCTGAAGGTGTTAGAAGTGTTTTGCATGATTTTTGAAGTTAGAGCCTGAAATGTCAGAAAACGGCGTTTCAGCACATAACAAACTCGGTTCAGGCAATGCAAGCTGAAACTCGGCCAAAAATTAAAATTGCAGTCTGTGCATGAATAAAACCTATTTTTCAACACAGAGAAACATATCTGAAGGTGTTAGAAGTGTTTTGCATGATTTTTGAAGTTAGAGCCTGAAATGTCAGAAAACAGCGTTTCAGCACATAACAAACTTGGTTCTGGTAATAAAAGCTGAAACTCGGCCAAAAATTAAAATTGCAGTCTGTGCATGAATAAAACCTATTTTGCAACACAGAGAAACATATCTGAAGGTGTTAGAAGTGTTTTGCATTAATTTTGAAGTTAGAGCCTGAAATGTCAGAAAATGACGTTTTAGCACATAACAAACTTGGTTCAGGCAATGCAAGCTGAAACTCGGCCCAAAATTAAAATTGCAGTCTGTGCATGAATAAAACCTATTTTGCAACACAGAGAAACATATCTGAAGGTGTTAGAAGTGTTTTGCATGATTTTTGAAGTTAGAGCCTGAAATGTCAGAAAACGGCGTTTCAGCACTTAACAAACTTGGTTCTGGCAATGCAAGCTGAAACTCGGCCAAAAATTAAAATTGCAGTCTGTGCATGAATAAAACCTATTTTGCAACACAGAGAAACATATCTGAAGGTGTTAGAAGTGTTTTGCATGATTTTTGAAGTTAGAGCCTGAAATGTCAGAAAACGGCGTTTCAGCACATAACAAACTCGGTTCAGGCAATGCAAGCTGAAACTCGGCCAAAAATTAAAATTGCAGTCTGTGCATGAATAAAACCTATTTTGCAACACAGAGAAACATATCTGAAGGTGTTAGAAGTGTTTTGCATGATTTTTGAAGTTAGAGCCTGAAATGTCAGAAAACGGTGTTTTAGCACATAACAAACTTGGTTCAGGCAATGCAAGCTGAAACTCGGCCAAAAATTAAAATTGCAGTCTGTGCATGAATAAAACCTATTTTGCAACACAGAGAAACATATCTGAAGGTGTTAGAAGTGTTTTGCATGATTTTTGAAGTTAGAGCCTGAAATGTCAGAAAACGACGTTTTAGCACATAACAAACTTGGTTCAGGCAATGCAAACTGAAACTCGGCCCAAAATTAAAATTGCAGTCTGTGCATGAATAAAACCTATTTTGCAACACAGAGAAACATATCTGAAGGTGTTAGAAGTGTTTTGCATGATTTTTGAAGTTAGAGCCTGAAATGTCAGAAAACAGCGTTTCAGCACATAACAAACTTGGTTCTGGTAATAAAAGCTGAAACTCGGCCAAAAATTAAAATTGCAGTCTGTGCATGAATAAAACCTATTTTGCAACACAGAGAAACATATCTGAAGGTGTTAGAAGTGTTTTGCATGATTTTTGAAGTTAGAGCCTGAAATGTCAGAAAACGGCGTTTCAGCACATAACAAACTCGGTTCAGGCAATGCAAGCTGAAACTCGGCCAAAAATTAAAATTGCAGTCTGTGCATGAATAAAACCTATTTTGCAACACAGAGAAACATATCTGAAGGTGTTAGAAGTGTTTTGCATGATTTTTGAAGTTAGAGCCTGAAATGTCAGAAAAAGGCTTTTCAGCACATAACAAACTTGGTTCTGGCAATGCAAGCTGAAACTCGGCCCAAAATTAAAATAGCAGTCTGTGCATGAATAAAACCTATTTTGCAACACAGAGAAACATATCTGAAGGTGTTAGAAGTGTTTTGCATGATTTTTGAAGTTAGAGCCTGAAATGTCAGAAAACAGCGTTTCAGCACTTAACAAACTTGGTTCTGGCAATGCAAGCTGAAACTCGGTCCAAAATTAAAATTGCAGTCTGTGCATGAATAAAACCTATTTTGCAACACAGAGAAACATATCTGAAGGTGTTAGAAGTGTTTTGCATGATTTTTGAAGTTAGAGCCTGAAATGTCAGAAAACGGCGTTTCAGCACATAACAAACTCGGTTCAGGCAATGCAAGCTGAAACTCGGCCAAAAATTAAAATTGCAGTCTGTGCATGAATAAAACCTATTTTTCAACACAGAGAAACATATCTGAAGGTGTTAGAAGTGTTTTGCATGATTTTTGAAGTTAGAGCCTGAAATGTCAGAAAACAGCGTTTCAGCACATAACAAACTTGGTTCTGGTAATAAAAGCTGAAACTCGGCCAAAAATTAAAATTGCAGTCTGTGCATGAATAAAACCTATTTTGCAACACAGAGAATCATATCTGAAGGTGTTAGAAGTGTTTTGCATGATTTTTGAAGTTAGAGCCTGAAATGTCAGAAAACCGCGTTTCAGCACATAACAAACTCGGTTCAGGCAATGCAAGCTGAAACTCGGCCAAAAATTAAAATTGCAGTCTGTGCATGAATAAAACCTATTTTTCAACACAGAGAAACATATCTGAAGGTGTTAGAAGTGTTTTGCATGATTTTTGAAGTTAGAGCCTGAAATGTCAGAAAACGGCGTTTCAGCACATAACAAACTTGGTTCAGGCAATGCAAGCTGAAACTCGGCCCAAAATTAAAATTGCAGTCTGTGCATGAATAAAACCTATTTTTCAACACAGAGAAACATATCTGAAGGTGTTAGAAGTGTTTTGCATGATTTTTGAAGTTAGAGCCTGAAATGTCAGAAAACAGCGTTTCAGCACATAACAAACTTGGTTCTGGTAATGCAAGCTGAAACTCGGCCAAAAATTAAAATTGCAGTCTGTGCATGAATAAAACCTATTTTGCAACACAGAGAAACATATCTGAAGGTGTTAGAAGTGTTTTGCATGATTTTTGAAGTTAGAGCCTGAAATGTCAGAAAAAGGCTTTTCAGCACATAACAAACTTGGTTCTGGCAATGCAAGCTGAAACTCGGTCCAAAATTAAAATTGCAGTCTGTGCATGAATAAAACCTATTTTGCAAGACAGAGAAACAAATCTGAAGGTGTTAGAAGTGTTTTGCATGATTTTTGAAGCTAGAGCCTGAAATGTCAGAAAAAGGCTTTTCAGCACATAACAAACTTGGTTCAGGCAATGCAAGCTGAAACTCGGCCCAAAATTAAAATTGCAGTCTGTGCATGAATAAAACCTATTTTGCAACACAGAGAAACATATCTGAAGGTGTTAGAAGTGTTTTGCATGATTTTTGAAGTTAGAGCCTGAAATGTCAGAAAATGGCGTTTCAGCACATAACAAACTCGGTTCAGGCAATGCAAGCTGAAACTCGGCCAAAAATTAAAATTGCAGTCTGTGCATGAATAAAACCTATTTTGCAACACAGAGAAACATATCTGAAGGTGTTAGAAGTGTTTTGCATGATTTTTGAAGTTAGAGCCTGAAATGTCAGAAAACGGCGTTTCAGCACATAACAAACTTGGTTCTGGCAATGCAAGCTGAAACTCGGCCCAAAATTAAAATTGCAGTCTGTGCATGAATAAAACCTTTTTTGCAACACAGAGAAACATATCTGAAGGTGTTAGAAGTGTTTTGCATGATTTTTTAAGTTAGAGCCTGAAATGTCAGAAAACAGCGTTTCAGCACATAACAAACTTGGTTCTGGTAATGCAAGCTGAAACTCGGCCAAAAATTAAAATTGCAGTCTGTGCATGAATAAAACCTATTTTGCAACACAGAGAAACATATCTGAAGGTGTTAGAAGTGTTTTGCATGATTTTTGAAGTTAGAGCCTGAAATGTCAGAAAACAGCGTTTCAGCACTTAACAAACTTGGTTCTGGCAATGCAAGCTGAAACTCGGTCCAAAATTAAAATTGCAGTCTGTGCATGAATAAAACCTATTTTGCAACACAGAGAAACATATCTGAACGTGTTAGAAGTGTTTTGCATGATTTTTGAAGTTAGAGCCTGAAATGTCAGAAAAAGGCTTTTCAGCACATAACAAACTTGGTTCTGGCAATGCAAGCTGAAACTCGGTCCAAAATTAAAATTGCAGTCTGTGCATGAATAAAACCTATTTTGCAACACAGAGAAACATATCTGAAGGTGTTAGAAGTGTTTTGCATGATTTTTGAAGTTAGAGCCTGAAATGTCAGAAAACGGCGTTTCAGCACATAACAAACTCGGTTCAGGCAATGCAAGCTGAAACTCGGCCAAAAATTAAAATTGCAGTCTGTGCATGAATAAAACCTATTTTGCAACACAGAGAAACATATCTGAAGGTGTTAGAAGTGTTTTGCATGATTTTTGAAGTTAGAGCCTGAAATGTCAGAAAACAGCGTTTCAGCACATAACAAACTTGGTTCTGGTAATGCAAGCTGAAACTCGGCCCAAAATTAAAATTGCAGTCTGTGCATGAATAAAACCTATTTTGCAACACAGAGAAACATATCTGAAGGTGTTAGAAGTGTTTTGCATGATTTTTGAAGTTAGAGCCTGAAATGTCAGAAAACGGCGTTTCAGCACTTAACAAACTTGGTTCTGGCAATGCAAGCTGAAACTCGGCCAAAAATTAAAATTGCAGTCTGTGCATGAATAAAACCTATTTTGCAACACAGAGAAACATATCTGAACGTGTTAGAAGTGTTTTGCATGATTTTTGAAGTTAGAGCCTGAAATGTCAGAAAAAGGCTTTTCAGCACATAACAAACTTGGTTCTGGCAATGCAAGCTGAAACTCGGTCCAAAATTAAAATTGCAGTCTGTGCATGAATAAAACCTATTTTGCAACACAGAGAAACATATCTGAAGGTGTTAGAAGTGTTTTGCATGATTTTTGAAGTTAGAGCCTGAAATGTCAGAAAACGGCGTTTCAGCACATAACAAACTCGGTTCAGGCAATGCAAGCTGAAACTCGGCCAAAAATTAAAATTGCAGTCTGTGCATGAATAAAACCTATTTTGCAACACAGAGAAACATATCTGAAGGTGTTAGAAGTGTTTTGCATGATTTTTGAAGTTAGAGCCTGAAATGTCAGAAAACAGCGTTTCAGCACATAACAAACTTGGTTCTGGTAATGCAAGCTGAAACTCGGCCCAAAATTAAAATTGCAGTCTGTGCATGAATAAAACCTATTTTGCAACACAGAGAAACATATCTGAAGGTGTTAGAAGTGTTTTGCATGATTTTTGAAGTTAGAGCCTGAAATGTCAGAAAACGGCGTTTCAGCACTTAACAAACTTGGTTCTGGCAATGCAAGCTGAAACTCGGCCAAAAATTAAAATTGCAGTCTGTGCATGAATAAAACCTATTTTGCAACACAGAGAAACATATCTGAAGGTGTTAGAAGTGTTTTGCATGATTTTTGAAGTTAGAGCCTGAAATGTCAGAAAACGACGTTTTAGCACATAACAAACTTGGTTCAGGCAATGCAAGCTGAAACTCGGCCCAAAATTAAAATTGCAGTCTGTGCATGAATAAAACCTATTTTGCAACACAGAGAAACATATCTGAAGGTGTTAGAAGTGTTTTGCATGATTTTTGAAGTTAGAGCCTGAAATGTCAGAAAACGGCGTTTCAGCACTTAACAAACTTGGTTCTGGCAATGCAAGCTGAAACTCGGCCAAAAATTAAAATTGCAGTCTGTGCATGAATAAAACCTATTTTGCAACACAGAGAAACATATCTGAAGGTGTTAGAAGTGTTTTGCATGATTTTTGAAGTTAGAGCCTGAAATGTCAGAAAACGGCGTTTTCAGCACTTAACAAACTTGGTTCTGGCAATGCAAGCTGAAACTCGGCCAAAAATTAAAATTGCAGTCTGTGCATGAATAAAACCTATTTTTCAACACAGAGAAACATATCTGAAGGTGTTAGAAGTGTTTTGCATGATTTTTGAAGTTAGAGCCTGAAATGTCAGAAAACAGCGTTTCAGCACATAACAAACTTGGTTCTGGTAATGCAAGCTGAAACTCGGCCAAAAATTAAAATTGCAGTCTGTGCATGAATAAAACCTATTTTGCAACACAGAGAAACATATCTGAAGGTGTTAGAAGTGTTTTGCATGATTTTTGAAGTTAGAGCCTGAAATGTCAGAAAACGGCGTTTCAGCACATAACAAACTCGGTTCAGGCAATGCAAGCTGAAACTCGGCCAAAAATTAAAATTGCAGTCTGTGCATGAATAAAACCTATTTTTCAACACAGAGAAACATATCTGAAGGTGTTAGAAGTGTTTTGCATGATTTTTGAAGTTAGAGCCTGAAATGTCAGAAAACAGCGTTTCAGCACATAACAGACTTGGTTCAGGCAATGCAAGCTGAAACTCGGCCCAAAATTAAAATTGCAGTCTGTGCATGAATAAAACCTATTTTGCAACACAGAGAAACATATCTGAAGGTGTTAGAAGTGTTTTGCATGATTTTTGAAGTTAGAGCCTGAAATGACAGAAAACGCCGTTTCAGCACATAACAAACTCGGTTCAGGCAATGCAAGCTGAAACTCGGCCAAAAATTAAAATTGCAGTCTGTGCATGAATAAAACCTATTTTTCAACACAGAGAAACATATCTGAAGGTGTTAGAAGTGTTTTGCATGATTTTTGAAGTTAGAGCCTGAAATGTCAGAAAACGGCGTTTCAGCACATAACAAACTTGGTTCTGGCAATGCAAGCTGAAACTCGGTCCAAAATTAAAATTGCAGTCTGTGCATGAATAAAACCTATTTTGCAACACAGAGAAACATATCTGAAGGTGTTAGAAGTGTTTTGCATGATTTTTGAAGTTAGAGCCTGAAATGTCAGAAAACAGCGTTTCAGCACATAACAAACTTGGTTCTGGTAATGCAAGCTGAAACTCGGCCAAAAATTAAAATTGCAGTCTGTGCATGAATAAAACCTATTTTGCAACACAGAGAAACATATCTGAAGGTGTTAGAAGTGTTTTGCATGATTTTTGAAGTTAGAGCCTGAAATGTCAGAAAACAGCGTTTCAGCACTTAACAAACTTGGTTCTGGCAATGCAAGCTGAAACTCGGTCCAAAATTAAAATTGCAGTCTGTGCATGAATAAAACGTATTTTGCAACACAGAGAAACATATCTGAAGGTGTTAGAAGTGTTTTGCATGATTTTTGAAGTTAGACCCTGAAATGTCAGAAAACAGCGTTTCAGCGCAGAACAAAGTTGGTTCAGGCAATGCAAGCTGAATCTCTGTCCCACTTTAACTTTGCAGTCTGTGCATGAATAAAACGTATTTTGCAACACAGAGAAACATATCTGAAGGTGTTAGAAGTGTTTTGCATGATTTTTGAAGTTAGACCCTGAAATGTCAGAAAACAGCGTTTCAGCGCTGCTTTATAGAGTACACTGAACTAAGACATGCATGTGACATATTGAGTGTTGTAATTTTAGTTTAGTGGCATATTTTCCATGTACTTAAAAAAAAAAACTGATACAAAAGAAAATGTTTGTAGTTACAAAACATTGCAATGCTATTATGCTCATGAATAGATTGTCTCACGTATACATATAACTATTTTTGATTCTTAGCAAACATTTCAATCCTGAAACAACTGCATGACCAAGTGATGTTGACAACGCGACTGCAAGAGGGAAAAAGCATTTTGGTGTTGGAGATGGCACAACACTTCACATGCTCAAGAACAAGATACCTGAGGAGGCTAAATTGAATAAAAACATTTTTATAAAAACATAATTCATAAAAGTAAAACACACACACATCAGTCTTGGTCATTGAAATTGGATGGAGTAGAACATTTATTGCTATGTTTGCCATGGTCATTTGGCTTGCACATAATAACAAGGGGACTACAGTTCAACATGTTAACAAGTCAGAAAGGATTTAAAGTGTGTCATATTTGCTTGAGAGATTTTTGTACTGTGGATGTTACATGAAAGCTGAAAGCAATCTTGATATAACTTGAATGCCACACAAGGTGTTACTTTAGCACAACTGTAGTGAAGAAGAAAGATGTTAGCTATTAGACATTGGTTGCAACACAAATGCTTTTCTGCTGCTTTGGGCCTCAATGCATAAAGTCGCCTCAGTGAGCGATCAGAGTTGATACAGAAGGTAGCCAGGTAATATGACAGAGATACACTTGTCAGCCATCCTGGTTTATAGATTTGAATGGGTGACTCTTTTTACTCCATTGAAGTTCTTTGGCCTCATGAAGCATTCTTAATATGTACGTTGTCCTTAATGATATCTCTTGTTTTATTTTGAGATGTAGACAAGGGAAGTGAGGGTGTCTTAAGAAGAAGACTGTCAGAGGTGTCAAGTGGTCCTCCGACAGTACAAGACTGCTTTAGGCCCTGAGGCCTCTGCCCATCTCAAAGATCAAAGTGGCCTCAGTAGTCCAGACACCAGTGAGGATGAAGAAGAAAACATAATTTAGGTATTTAATTTATTAATATGTACGTGGGGGTGTTCCATCAAGGTAGATTAAGGAAAGTCTGCCTTAGAAACATTGCAAAAATGTCAGCTGGTCTGTCTCAGCTCAACTCAAGCTGACTGACGCTGCCATTGAAACTCAGCTTGTCAGTTTGGTTGTAGAATATGAGGCATGGTACCTGTTTCAACAGCCAATCAGCTTCTAGCAAAGTCAGCTGGTCAAGTCACTAAACTGTCAGCTGGTTGAAGTTTTGGCTGAAGGAAAGAGAGGATCAATTCATCCATTTGTTTAAGAAACAGTTGTGTCTGCATGACACAAGCCTTAAAATGTACCCCACTCTTCAGAGCTGCTTATGTACTCCATGCACAAGCACAATACATGCTTATTCAAGCCTGGTTAAAGAAAACGTTGACTAGACATGGCTAAATTATGAAGTGGAATGGCTTGAGCCTGTAGTGAAAGTCAAGGTTAATTCAAGCCATGCTTTTTAAGAGAACACAGTTTTCATTTGCTGAATTGATGAAATATCCCCATTACTGTTACTCTTCATAATTAATAGTGTATTTATTGATGCTTGTTCATTCTAATCTTTTTTGTTTTTCTGTATTTCCCCAGATGGAAGCTACACAAAGGACTGTTGAAAGAAATGGACTTGCCCAGTATCTGTGTATTTGTAGATACAATGCTGATTCATTTACCACATCAACATCTATATGCATTTTATATTGTTGAATATAAACCTGTCTACAGATTGCCAAGCAATTTAGTAAGCACATTAATGTTCCTTGAAGATGCACAAAACTTAGTATAGGAAATGAAAGGATGTGACATGTGACCAAGTATGGTGTTCCATACTCTGAATATGTGCTTTTCACCCAAGTGCACACACACACAGTAGTGAACACACACCCGGAGCAGTGAGAAGCCATATTGCTGTGGCACCCGAGGAGCAGTTGGAGGTTGCTCAAGTGTCTGACCTCAGTCGTGGTATTGAGGATGGAGAGAGCGCTGGTTATTCACTCCCCCCCACTGACAATCCCTTCCTGACCCTAAGACTCGAACCCACATCCTTTGGATTACAAGTCCGACTCTCAAACTATTATATAGGTGCACCAATCTCAGCCAAAAATGCCTGATTTTAACAGATGTAATTAATAGACTGACATGATATTTAGGTGGTGCATTCAAAATCCTTTAAGAGAGATGTGATTTGATTAAATAAAAAGCGCTGCATGTTTTCAAGTCAGGTGCTGTGCTGATTTGTGCACTGTACTTTCCCTGGGGGACCCTGCTGATAGAAAATTAATTTGCATTTTCAATTAACCTGTCTGGTGTTTTTAAGAGCAATAAAAAATCTACAAATATTTTTACATTTAAGAAAATGCATACATTTACATTTATTTCAATTTTTTTATATTAACTTAATAAATGTTTGATAATAATATAATTTAATATATTAAATTAATAAATCATACTTTTAACCAGTCCCTTTTCTTTAAATGTGAAGTAAAAATTTTTTTTTAAGTTATCATTTTTCAAAACTTTATTATTTATTTGTATTTTTTTGTGAAAACCTGTATGTATCTAAACTGTAAATCAAGTCATATTTCAGATTAATATTACCATAGACACCCTACCCTGCTTATTCATTCACTCGTGGTATTCATGTTATTTGTGCAGGTCTTATAAATCACTTTAAAACTCTTACATTTAGTTTAAACAAATTCTGCAGGTACTCTGTTATAAGCACATAGTACATTACACTTACATTAAGTACTTGTATAATGGATAAGACAGTATGTAACAGAAAAATGATGTTATGATTTATCTTTATGTTGTATGTTATTACAGTTGACAAATAACTTATCTGTTATCTGTTCTGTTGGTGCTTCTCAAGTGAAATTAAGAATGGCCCAGTGTTATTAAATACAGCCTTATGGCTTGTTTGACCAATATGCACACACAGAATGTGGTGTATTTTCACTGGTATTGATGTGAACAGCAAAAAATAAAGAATTTTCAAACAAAGATGAGCATTTTATGTTTTCAATTAATTTCCAACAATGTTGTTGACTGATTGAACAAATACTATTTGAACTGAACTGAGCCGATGATGGTGACATCACTGAATCAGTGAGGAACTGACTTTAACTGAAAATTGAGTGTTTACTATTGTCCTTTTGCATTATTGACACACTATTTTCCTTATAAGATAGGGAATTTTATTCTGTAAAGCTGATTTGACATTATTTATTGTTGAAGGCACTATATAAATGAAGCTAATAACTTTTCCATACATTGTTGTTAAAATAAAATTTGATATGGTTCATACAAGGTAATAGCTTGAGAAAAAAATTATACATGGAATTTTGTTTCCTTGACATCACACTGCATTATTAATTAATAATTTTATGGTATGTGTTTTTGCTTATATTCAAACAACCTGATCTTGCTTGTAAGAGCTCTTGCATGCCATCATGAAAATAAGGTTCAAAGTTTGGCCATGTCAATTTTACCCTGAGTCATTTTGTAGGGTTCTGTGAAGGTATGCTTGGGCAAAGTCATGTCCATTAAAACATTGTTGTAGGACTAAAGCAAATGCATTGGCTAATAAAACAGATTCTGTCATTGTATATACTCTGAAAGTTGGCCACTATTTCCACATAAAAAGGAAAAACAAACAAACAAAAGGCTTAATTTTATATACTGGGCCTTGAAAGTGCTCTCTAAACCAGGCCTGGGATGGCTTGTGTAAATGAAATGAAAACAATTAAAACTTTGTTGAAGAGCCAAACCAAATATATAATTGGAAAGGTCTTGGCCTGGAGAGTAACATATGTCAGTATGAAGATTCTACATGGCTCCTGCTTTCTAAATACTGACTTTTAAACCTCAACCTCGGACCATATTTGAAGGTTTATAATCCGGCAATAAAAAAGTCTACAGACGTGAGACTAACTGTTATACAGAGTTCTGGACCCCAGCTATCATGTGAACAGTCACTATTGGGAACCAACTGGGGGCACTGTCAAAAATGACCAAAAAGCATTTTTTCCCCATTTAACAATAATTATCTTAAAATCTTATAACACCAAATGTCTTTCCCAACCCCTAAAAACCCTAGCAATACTTGCAGTTTAATACTGCCATCTTCTAAATATGGGGAATTTATCAATGTATTTAAAAACTACAATTCCCAGTAGAGGCACGCAATTGAACACGTTACTAAGCGTATAAATCAGCGTCCATATTTGAAGTTCTTTCAGTTTCCAAAGTAGGGTTTGGATTAGGGTTATAAAATGTATGTTTTCTATATATGTCGACAATCTCCTAAAGCTGAAACATACATTATATTGCATTTCAGATGATCAATGATCATCATGATCATCATGATCAAGATGAAAAAAATCGTGGGGATGTCAGATCATCTAGGATATTTAACTGTTATTGTAGAACAGCGTTGTAAGGACAGCCTCCAGTGAATTTATAGACTACAATTCCGACTAGACACTTGCAATAGAACTCATTATGAAGCGTCAACCACCATATCTGTAGTTCTTCCAGTTTCCAGAGTACGAATGGGTTATTAAAACTTTACTAAACATATCATCAGTCTCCTACAGCCGAAACATATTAATAATATGATCTGGATGAAAAAAAAATCGTCAGGATATCAGTTCATCTGGGGTAGCCACTGCATAAATTATTTTGATTTATGCAGTAAAAATATTATTTTAATTTATGAAATTGTAATTATTGCCTGAATGTTTGTTTAGCTCCCTCAGGAATGTAAAAAAATTCCTCACACAAATATGCCCCATGTAGGTTCTTTTGTGAACATTTTTCTCAACCATATTACTGTCATTAATATATATATATATATAAAAAGTAAAAAAGTAAAAGTAAAATAAAGTAAAAGTGAAAACCTTTTGCAAGTGTTTGTGTATTTGTGGTCTTATTTAAAAAAAAAAAAAAAAAAAACAAGTGAAAATACACCAAATGCTCATTTATTGACTAGATTCTTAAAAAGTGATCAAACAATTATTGCAAGGAAATTATAAATTAGACCACATGGACACACCCATATTTGATAAGTAGAAGAAAAATGTATGATATGAAACGGAATATGCTCCATGGAGTCTAGACACTGATGGTGTTGAAGGGGTGAATAGTAATGTTGAGATCTGAATAAATGTGGAGCTCAGCTCCGAGCACAGAGGAAGGACCCCTGTGAACTTAATACGATGAGGACTGGAGGTGAATGTGGTGGAAGATCTGAAGACATCGATTTGCCTGAAATGACAACTGCCAGCAGTAGAGAGGAACAGCTTTAAACATTTTTTGCATGTCTTAAGAACGGTCTGTGAGGTTAAGTTAACTTGAAAAGCACAGACAACAGAACATGAAATAAAGTTATATGTTGACTGTAATAACATAAGATACAGTGCAATGTATTATCATGAAATATAAAACATGTTTCCAAATAACATCTGAAAATAAAATTTGGAAATAGGTGAATTTCTATTTAATCTACTAAACCTACTAGAGATTAAACTCAATGTCTCATGTTTATTGTGAGTCACATCTTTCCACCACTACAGAAAGATGAGACACGGCTTCAGAAGCAGCACAGAAACAATGTAATAAACACGCAGAAACCAAAATGTAGTTCAAATTCTACATTTTTATTTATTTTCATTAATTTGAAGAGAATCCTTTGGCTACCAGGAATGGGCCCACTCCTTGTCACTAAAAACAAAAGAGAATTTTTTATAATGTTATCTACTGGGGATTTCCAATAAACAAACAGTTTAACAATTGTGAAGCACATACAGTACCATTACAGAAAGTGTATTTTATAAGCATAACAGTTTCTTTTTCCATCTATGAAGGACCACTATTTGCAAAAAAACTGAATACAAAATTTATACATATATATAAAAGATAAAATATATTAATAATGCCTGCATTAATTGATAAAGCAGAAAACCAGAAGAGTACATACCATATTGGACAGGGCTCCCAGTCAACCAATATTTCTGCTTTGCCCTATGAAGAAAATAAAGATTAAAAAAATAGCTTAAAACACACACATATACACAATCATTTCATTCTTAGCACAAGGCTATTATGTTTGATTATAGGCATATCAGAGTTTCACTGATACAATATACAATGGGTCATTGTTGGTATTTACAGCATGTGATCATAATTCAAAAAGAATAAACTTAAAAAAGTATCTGCCTAACAGTTATGGTATGTATGGTTTGTATTGTCAATGCACAAGCAAGTTTATAAATCATATTTTACAATGCATTCTGTCTACACTATGCATTTGATATATAGCTGTCTAACCTTTCTTACTCTTTCTCTTATTACACTCCTGATGGGGAAAGTCTTTAGGTGAGTGTGGTAGGAGCAATCTGTGAACATTAAAAACATGTTTCACATATTTCTTAGAGTAGGAACAAAATACACACAACTCTGAAGACCTAGTGAACTGCAATGATGACAAGAGATGTTTATCACTAATCAAAAGTTGAACCAGCTTTAACCGAACTACTCTCAGTTTCAGTGTGGTATGCTTACCTGAATAACCAAGTAATCCACAACTCACAATTGAAAACACTACACTGCTTTCTCTACTGCTGGGCAATTCATTTTGGTCAAATTTTACACATTAAGCCAGCTGGATTTTAACCAGTGTAAAAAAATCTATGTCAAATTTACATTTACAGGCACTTACTATTTTGTGGCCTTTTCCTCTTAGGCATATCTCTTGGTTCCTCTGTGGGATAAAAGATTACAGCAGAGTCATATATACACAGTGGAGATATACGGTCATATACACAGAGATATACAGAGTATATACAGTCATGGACAAAAATACTGGAATTCCTGCATTTCTGTAAAATAGTAAGTGCACTACTTCTCTCAGAATGCAATTACAAATTGTTTGCATTGTTTCCAAACAGCAGAGAATAAAGTCAAATCTGAGACATTCTATACAGAACTTCAATAATGGACTGGACAAAATTATTGGCAGCTTTTTAGAATCTTCAAAAATGATTATTTTTCAAGCATGTGTTGCTCCTTTAATTTGTACATTTTTCAACTACCTGTAGCAATGCATATGTACTTTCAATATAGAAATCACACTTGCAACCAGTTAAAATGTGGAAAATTTAGAAAAATTGTGTCTATGTGTATTGTGGAAAAGCATGAACAGTCTCAAGGCTACAAGTCCATCTCTAGACATCTTAATGTTCCTGTTTTCGGGTACACAGTACTGTCAAGAAGTTTACAGCCCATGGCACTGTAGCTAACTAATATGCCTGGATGTACACAAATGAGAAAAATTTATGAAAGATTGCAACAAACGATTGATCAAAGAATGGATAAAGAACCTCAACTAAAACAGACCTTTTTGGTAAAGCACATCATTCTGAAAATCTTTTGACAATGAGGTCTTCAAAAGAAAATAACACTGTCCCTACAATCAAACATGGTGGAGGTTCACTGATAATTTGGGGTTGCTTTGCTACCTCAGACACTGGATGGTCTTGACTGTGTGCATGGCATTATGAAATCTAAAGACTACCAAAGAATGTAGGGCCCAGTTTCAGAAAGCTGGGTCTCTGTCAGAGGTCATGGGTCTTAAAACAGGACAATGACCTAAAGTAAAAAGCACCAAAAATGGTTTAAGACAAAGCACTGGATGGTTCAAGTGGCCAGAAATGAGTCCAGATCTAAATCACCTGTCTAGAGATCTCAAAACAGCAGTTGGGTAAACCCACTGATGGCTACAGAAAGCGATTCATTAGTTATTTTTTCCAAAGGATGTGCTACCAAATATTAAGTTGAAGGTGTCAAGTTTGTCCAGTCCATATTTGGAGATCTATGCTTGACCAATGAGCACCACCAATAATTATCCTACTAACATAACTTGCATACCTGACTTTTTCTTTTTGCAACTGAGATCAACTGCATCAGTGGCAGACCCTGTGAAGACAGCAATGGGTTTGGAGAAAGAAGATTACTCATATACCAAATAAAGCTAAAACACAATATTTCAAATACATCATGATGACAACATCACACAAATTGAGTCTAAGCGAAGGTCTGTAATAAGCAGTGACCTGTTCCGCCATATAAACATTGGCAGCTACTGTTGGGAGTGTGTGCAGGTAGAATACAAGTGAGTCCACACAACATTAACACCTTGTTGAGGGGCCGATGTATGCTGCTAAACCAGCAGTGAACTAATCTCAGGGAGCTGAAGAGCCTTAAGTGACTCTACGGTTGCTTTAATTATGTTAGACAGGAAATCATCTGGTTTATTTTGTTTCAGGGGGAATTTGTTGTAATGTTTGGTGTTTTTTTTTTGTTCAGCTGGATACTTTCAAAATCTAGCTTCTCTGACTAGTCTCTCTAACATTACCTCTCCTAGCTTTAACAGCGTAACAACAATGCCATATAAGTGTACAGGGGAAAAAAACAGGAAGGAGTACAGGAATAATAATTTCAGCATTAGATTTTTTTAGCTCACAAAATTCTTTTCAACAGATCTAGCGCGGATAAATCTAATCTAAATATCAGTAATATCAGATGGTCATTTCTTGTCAATTATCCATAGAATTTGAGAATCTTGTGATTTTTTTCTTAGTATCATGCTGCAAAAAAGATAAAGCATGAGGCGTTTGAGTTATTTTCCCCTACTTGGTATCATCTGTCCTGCAATGTGACTATTTCACATATCGATGCTGAAAAGATATATCATGCAGCCCTTACCTGCATAAATCTCTATGGGGAAAAAAGCACCAGAAGTCGGGTAACTTTAATGTAACTCATGGTTCAAACAATTCAAGCCTTTACAAACTTCAACTGTAACTCTTTAAATCTGTCCTAATTACCTTGTCCCTCCATAATGTTCATCTGCTCCACCTGCCCCTCTTTAATGGTCTCCTGCTCCTCCATAGTGCTCATCTGCTCCTCTTGTATGATCATGGTCTCTTTCACCTGTGTGGTCCTCACCTCCTCCTGGTTGATGTGTTCTCCAATGGGTGTGAGGTGAAGCGTAATCAGCTCATCATCATTGCCAATGGAATCCCGGTTCCAACCTGTGCAAGTTAAACAACTGTTATGTTTTGCTTACTTAAAACAAGTGCAGCTTAAACCTGGTTAATCTTTATGTTTTAAGTGTTAATCTGTTTAAATCATACAGTGCAATTTTGTGGATTTGCACATGACAAACTGCAAATGTGGCCAGCTGGACTTTGACATACATGCGTTGTGCTCTTCCCATCATTCCCAAAAGTTTTTTTCTCTTTTGGGGACTGATTAAAGAAAGTGTTTAAGGGATGGTTAGACTATATTTCAGTCAGCAACAACAGATACTTACAAAAATTTTAAAAAGTCATAGTTCCTCATCCCCGTATTTGAGGAAGTGTTGTTCGGCTATGTCTAAAGATAAATTCATATTTTAAAACTTTAATTATGTGAAAAGACCCAGTATTGTGCTAACAAACGGTGTTGGTTATAGAAAAATGAAAACTTCTCCTAAGTTTCTACTGTCAATCAGGTTAGGAGTTAACTTTTTAATTTAAGTTTTAGTGGGGAGCCGTCCCTTTAAGATTTAAACATTGATCAAAATGTTTTACTCAACCCAAGTTGTGAACTGTGACTTTAAAAAAATACATGCCAGCATGTTACCTTCACAAAGATATTCATAAAATGAACCCGTCTTCTGGAGGTAGTCCTAGGCATAGGTGGAGAGTGTGCAGTGAGGGGTTAATATTTCACATTTGTTTTCTTTCTTTTTGGTCTCTTCTCCAAGAAGCAGAATGGGCTTGTATCCAATGGCATGGAGTTTCTCAATCTACAAAGACAATAGTGTGGTTTAAAGTAATAGAAACACAACGGCAAAAACAAATAAGATAATTTACTATTGAGAATATACAGTATAATATTATTGATGACAGCATCCAGGTTAATGTGATTCAGAATTTTTGTTTAATGTATAACCAAGTATGTGCAAACAGCAAAGGCTCAAACAAAAGAAACAAAAAACAACTATCAATATCTACCTTTTTCCTGAACATGGAAGTCCAGTCCGCTTCATAACGAAAAGATGCTTTCCCTCTCTGGTCTCTGATGTTTCTTGTCAAATGAATGCACAGCTTAACCCTGTGCACATTTTTACATTTAGTAAAGTGGAAGTTAGAATCCATCATGGTGACGCTCATCGGTTAATCTGGTAGATAGAAAAACAGCAAAAAGATAAATCTGACACCATGAGAGTATCAAAGAACTTTCTGCAAGTAGATTTAATGAAAATAAAGGGAGAACCTTTGAAATTATATGACCAAATGGGTGAATGCTCCACATACATACAGCTGATGTGTGTACAGTGTAAAGTTATTTGAGTACAGTATGAATGCAGTCCATTTGTCATTTCTCATCTCCTTGATATATTATATTTCTTGAATCCAGAAGTCACACCTAACTTTAACCAGAAGGATGCTTTGCATTTCTGGTCACCAGTGTTTCTAATCAAATTAGCATATATTCTGAGCTGATAATCTAATGTTAAACATATTAAAATGTCTTTAAAATGAAAATTTGGGACTGTGGTGTGTTAAGGCTAAGATGTAATTACTAAAGGGTATTACCACTGAAATAAAATCAGTACATTAAATTAACATTTTTGCAAAATCAAAATTAAATCTGACATCAAAGTTGATAGTATCTGATATAAAAACATAAAATCATTGACCAAAAAAAAAAAAAAAAAAAAAAAAAAAAAAATATATATATATATATATATATATATATATATATATATATATATAAACAACAACCTTGGACTGGCATGTTCAATTAATCATAAATGGTATCACTGAATTTACGTCCTAGATGATCCGGACAGTTTAATGTCACATACAGAATTGTACATACCATGACAATGGCTTCATTCTTGATGGATGTAATGTTGCGGTTCTTCTTAAGGTTCTTGACCAACCATCAATTCCTCTCGCTTCTCATCATACCGCCAAAGCTTCTTCTTAAGGCGCTGCTTCTGAGGCTGCTCCTTTTTGCAATGGGAACAGATCTTATGTGCACAAAATAAAATACCCTGACAAAAGGGACAATTTTTTTGTAGACCCCCCTGGCATTATAACAGCCAAAGGACAGACAGACTGACAAAGACTGATAAGACAGACAAGTAGACAAAGATAGATAGAGATGCAATTTTGTGAAATAAAGCCTGAGAGATAGATAAAGATAGATTAAAAATATGGATAGACATATAAATAGTGAGACCAAAGGACACAGAGGTTGTGAGAAATAGAGATAGAAAAATATAACAAAAGAGATATAGGTTGGCTCTTAAAAGTGCCTTTTGGTTCACTAAATCAGGTTATCTAGATTTGGACAGGTGAGGTGACTCTTTTGACAAGATCTGGAGGGAGAACAGAAAATGTAAATTATGTAGCGCAGAGTAGTTATATTAAAATAAGGTTTAAAAAGTGAGCAATTCCCAAATGCTTATTAATACGCAAGATAATCATCCCAGATTTAAAGGCAATGTTATATAATAATGTTAGGCCAAGTTATATTGTTATTACTGACACATTCAGAGTGTAGCCAACATTTCAGAAGGTCAAATCAGAGATGTCAAATGTAATAATAATACCATAACACTTTTTTTCCCGGTTACACTGACAGTTTTTTTTTCATATCTTACTTTTAATTGGCTAAATAGACTACATTGCTGGACAATTACCCATAATTTGTAGTCTATATTGTTCTTATATTTTTCTTATTTGTATCACAGGATAAGGCAGAACATATATGTTATAGTTTCCATACTTTAATAAATGCTATGTCAGCATTATTTATATACTTTATTGATTACCTGGAGATGATCACATACCATGTGTGTCATATATTTGTCTTTCATTGTCCTTTCATCAGTCACAACGTTTGTTTTTATTCAGCATAGCTACAGCTGGATGATTGTTAATTTTGGATACGATAAAAACATAAGGTTATTGCTCCACCCTAAATTACCCTTCAGCTGACATAACTTAAACTAGAGTTAGCTTATATTGAAGTTAGCAAGACCCGTTTAGCAAGCCTAAGTAAATTCACAAGTGCATGTCTTTTCGCTGATAATGAGGAAACCATTGTTCGGGCTTTAATTGTTGTCTTAACATGTAAACCACGCGAGTCTAATGGTACATAACAGGATCCATTATAACATTTAAACAAAACGTGATCATTAATTATTAGCCTAGTAACTTACCTGGGCTGCGTTTCCCGATAACGATTGATCTTAGCGCTTAAGAGCGTTTTCTACGAGTCACTTTGCGAACGTTCGTTATTGTTTTACGTGCGTTTCCCAAAAATGCACTTAACACAATTGCACGTAGCCCTGTTTTAAGTGCTACTTAGGAGTCGCTATCCGTTGGTAAAGTGCTGAAATGTCACATGCTGTTATAGCAATCCATCTAATTTTTTATTTCCGATTCTTCTTCTACTTGTGTGAATGTGTATTCAACTCGAATAACATAAAAAGTCCTGTGATTTCTTCTTGAGCAAGTTTAAAAACATAAATTAACTGGAAAATAAAACAAATTCTAACAGTCCTTGCCAGAAATGACATCTGCATCATTTTCGATATTATTATGGAACCTTAATTATTTAAGTAGAATTATGTATCAATTTCTTTATCAACAGTTGCTTATCTCACATCAAAATAAATCAATAAGTAAATAAAGAAATAAATAAGCTCTTACATTTATTTTTGAAAAATTTATCCTAATTATCTTTAATTAGGACAAAAATTTAAATAAGCACATACCTAGGGGTGGAGACACTAGCAAAATGGCTGAAACCAAAAAACAAAGAAAATACATTTTTCAATAAGAGGAAATTAATATTATTTTAGAGGAGGTGGAGCTACAAAAACCTCCTAGGTTTCCCTCCTTTTGACAGACACTTACCATCTTGAAATCTAGTTCAATTAGATTTACATGTAAGTATTTTTTTTTTATAAATGTGCCTTAGGAAAAAACTGATGTTACTGGTGTCCATCTTGAGACAAAACAAAGGGACTGATATATTTTAAGATCAGTCAGTGCAAGTGTCCTTCAGTAAAAAATGCTCAGACTTGCATTTTAGTCTGGACTAGGCTTAAGCCTTGTCTGTGAAAAGAGGGGTATATATTTTACTACAGCTTGAGTCTTGAGGGTGTGTGTGGCAATATAGTATTAGGGCCTATCTATTAGCCTATCGATATAGGTGCAGAAAAATGTTTAATGTGCACATGCTCTATCAGCACTGTTTTATATAAATGTACTCTTCATGTACATTTATAAAAGGACAACCTTTGACCATTATGAACCTAACAAGAGAATAAATTCAGGGAAGAGATAATTAATGCAATTTCTAAAATCAGTGATTCAGTTTCTTCAAGTGGGGCCTTCTGCAATTAGTGAAATAGATGACAATCAGTGTGCGACATGTGAATATTATTACAGCCTGAAAAACTTTGTTTTAAGTTTGTAATTTTAATTAAAACATTTTTTTTCATTCTAACATTTATTATGTAATATTATTTTATTTATTTATTATTTCTATATTGAATGGTGTAATGAGTAGAAAATAGAAAGTAATAAATATATACGTACCAATAAAATGAAAAATTACTTTGAAGAGAAGTACATTTTAGGTGCAATTTGCCGGTTGTCCAGCAGGTGCCCTCATAACTCTGTCCCCTTACGATGCACTTAAAGTCCCCCTGAAATCAAAATTAAAGTTTTTTGGCTTTTAGTATGAATATATTAGCCTTAAGGTTATCTATAAGCTAGTGTGCTGCAAAACAAAGACAAAATTCGCGTTTACAAGATATGGGCATTCAAAACTTACAGTCTCGTCACTTCCGCCAATATGAATCAAGGATTTGGATGATATCACCGTGCACTTCAGTTTCTCATCAAACGTTCTGTCCAATCAAATGCTCTCTAGAGTCCGTAATGTCCCGCCCCCTACACAGAGACGCATTTACCCGGAGCAGATCATATGCGCTCATATGTGCGGTCGGCATGTATTAAACTACACAGCCTCAGCATGATTATGATCACTATTTCGTTTTAGCAAGAGTTTCATATTGAATCTGTGGGGTAATTTATTAGTCTGTGGCTGTCATAAGCTTACAAATGCGGCTTTACCGAACTCAACGGCTCTGGCCCGAGCAGATATTTGGAACGCTATTGGCTATTCAAAATTAGTGGGCGGGGCTGGGCGATATGTTTTTGTTTCAGTTAAAAGTACGTCACCACATAGAATAACGCTGCGTGTTTCAAGGCACTTCAGTGGACCTTTAAGGCTTTACGATTACTCCAGAGCACTCGTAAATCTACGAAGATTTTCAAGTGCTACTTAAGTTACGATGTTTTTGGGAAACAGACCGTAATATTAAGATCAGTCGTACGATCATTTTTAAGAACAACTTAGGCTTACGATGCTTTTGGGAAACACAGCCCTGGACAGTGGTTTAAGCGCAATGAGGAGAATTCACCCAATCACAAAGCAGACTGCCACCATCTCCATAGCAACGGAGGCTGAGGATCATGGGTATTGCTGGCGTCCACTATCGAAAAATATTTATTTTCTTTTTTTTTTTTCATTTCTTCTATTTTTTCTTTAACACATATATGGCTTGAACTGACACAAAGCAATAAATAATTAAACAAATAAATAAAAGACATAACATGTAAGCTTCAGAAAATAATCAGGAGATAACCCTTGCAGCAAAATCATATTAATTTTATTAGTACAGCTCTCTTATTAAGGAATGAGCAAAGACGACACTAACGAGATCAATGAAAAACACAATTAAAATAAGTGTGATATTGTTTATTAGAATTACGATTAGAATTACAGAATATGCTTTAATGAAGAGACGTCCAACTTACAGTAAAAAAGTAAATAATTGCAGGGATGGTAATTTTATAGTAAACATCGTATTGTTAAATCTTCAAGCACACTTTAGCTCGTGTTATTGTCATGATCTGGGCTGTGGGGCTCCCCTCAGCCACCTGAGGTCGCTGTTTTCCCTTCCCTGCACACACATCCCTAATTGTACACTCCTGTCTAGTCGTTATCACTGATTACACGCACACCTGTTCACAATCACATTTGGTCTATAAGAACACTCATTTCCCACTACTCATCCTGGCTGCATTGTCTTCGTGTGTGTGTGTCTGCGTTCCTGATTCCTGACCTTGACCGTGTTCCCTATTTTAGTTTATGTAGTATTCAGTTTATGTCGTGTTGTGCCGTGTTGGCCTTTTGGTTTATGTTTATTGTGTTTTGTTCATTAAAGATCCTTCCCCTGCATTTGGACCCAGATCTCCTTACATTCTCGTGACAGAATGCAGCCAGCTACAGTGGGTCCAGCGGGTGAGAGGTCTTTCGAGGCGGCGTCAGCCGCTCGCTTCGAGACCATCTACGCCTGTTTGGCGGCGATGGACGCCCTTAGTGCTGAGGCGGCGCGGACGCGCCCCTACTTTATGGCAAGGGCAGAGGCGTTTTTTCGAGGGAGGGCGTCCGCTCTCTCAGTTCCGGACGCAGCGGTGACCGTTCTCTCTGTTCCGGACGCGGCGGTGGCCGCTCTCTCTGCTCCGGACGTGGCGGTGACCGCTCTCTCTGTTCCTGACGCGGCGGTGACCGCGCTCTCTGTTCCGGACGCGGCGGTGACCGCTCTCTCTGTTCCGGACGCGGCGGTGACCGCGCTCTCTGTTCCGGACGCAGCGGTGACCGCTCTCTCTGCTCCTGACGCGGCGGTGACCGCTCTCTCTGTTCCGGACGCGGCGGTGACCGCGCTCTCTGTTCCGGACGCAGCGGTGACCGCTCTCTCTGCTCCTGACGCGGCGGTGACCGCTCTCTCTGCTCCTGACGCGGCGGTGATCGCTCTCTCTGCTCCGGACGCGGCGGTGACCGCTTTCTCTGCTCCGGACGCGGCGGTGACCGCTCTCTCTGCTCCTGACGCGGCGGTGACCGCTCTCTCTGCTCCTGACGCGGCGGTGACCGCTCTCTCTGCTCCTGACGCGGCGGTGACCGCACTCTCTGCTCCTGACGCGGCGGTGACCGCACTCTCTGCTTCGGACGCGGCGGTGACCGCTCTCTCTGTTCCGGACGCGGCGGTGACCGCTCTCTCTGCTCCTGACGCGGCGGTGACCGCACTCTCTGCTTCGGACGCGGCGGTGACCGCTTTCTCTGCTCCGGACGCGGCGGTGACCGCTCTCTCTGCTCCGGACGCGGCGGTGACCGCTCTCTCTGCTCCGGACGCGGCGGTGACCGCTCTCTCTGCTCCGGACGCAGCGTTGACCGCTCTCTCTGTTCTGGATGCGGCGGTGACCGCTCTATCTGCTCTGGACACGGCGGTGACCGCTCTCTCTGCTCCGGACGCGGCGGTGACCGCTCTCTCTGCTCCGGACGCGCCGGTGACCGCTCTCTCTGCTCCTGACGCGGCGGTGACCGCTCTCTCTGCTCCTGACGCGGCGGTGACCGCACTCTCTGCTTCGGACGCGGCGGTGACCGCTTTCTCTGCTCCGGACGCGGCGGTGACCGCTCTCTCTGCTCCGGACGCGGCGTTGACCGCTCTCTCTGTTCTGGACGCGGCGGTGACCGCTCTCTCTGCTCCGGACGCGGCGGTGACCGCTCTCTCTGCTCCGGACGCGGCGTTGACCGCTCTCTCTGTTCTGGACGCGGCGGTGACCGCTCTATCTGCTCTGGACGCGGCGGTGACCGCTCTCTCGGTTCCGGACGCGGCGGTGGCCGCTCTCTCTGTTCCGGACGCGGCGGTGACCGCTCTCTCTGTTCCGGACGCGGCGGTGACCGCTCTCTCTGCTCCGGACGCGGCGGTGAACGCTATCTCCGTGCCTGACGCGCCGGAGACCGCAATCTCTGTTCCTGACACTGCGGCGACCGTGCTTTCTGTTCCTGACGCGGTGGTGACTGCGCTGCACGGGCCTGGCCCGCCGTCCCTCCCCCTGATTTGCCTTCCCCCGTTCCTCCACCCTCCAGACTTGTGGAACGTCTGGGAGCCGTTCCGTGGGGAGGGGGTAGTGTCATGATCTGGGCTGTGGGGCTCCCCTCAGCCACCTGAGGTCGCTGTTTTCCCTTCCCTGCACACACATCCCTAATTGTACACTCCTGTCTAGTCGTTATCACTGATTACACGCACACCTGTTCACAATCACATTTGGTCTATAAGAACACTCATTTCCCACTACTCATCCTGGCTGCATTGTCTTCGTGTGTGTGTGTCTGCGTTCCTGATTCCTGACCTTGACCGTGTTCCCTATTTTAGTTTATGTAGTATTCAGTTTATGTCGTGTTGTGCCGTGTTGGCCTTTTGGTTTATGTTTATTGTGTTTTGTTCATTAAAGATCCTTCCCCTGCATTTGGACCCAGATCTCCTTACTCCCTCGTGACAGTTATGTGTTAAGAAAAGACAACTGCTGGACAATCTGTGCGTCACCCACGGATAGGCCACCGTGGTCCCATCACGGATTTCAGTTATAGACTCAAAATTATAGGCTACTCACATTTGCATTACAGCCTACATTTTCGGTCTTGTTGGCCCATCAGTTTAAATTGCTGAATGACAGATGAAGCGTACAGTAGGTCATATTATTTTAAATGAAGCAACATTAGGGTACTAACCACAAGCCACTGCGTGAGACCCGAGGTTGTCCGTGTGTCTGTTACGGAAAACTCCGTGATGCCGCCACGGAAATTCACAAAAAGCAAAAGGCTACAAACGAACTGAATTATACAAAAACAGGGGTAGATGAGAGGCTGACATGTGAACTGCCATCGCAGACACTTCTTGAAGACTTCTAGAGTCAAAACGAACAACTTTGGTCTAAATAAAGTCCAGTGAGGGTGAAAAAGATTCCGTGATATCATCACGGAACTTGAGCCGATTAGAGAAAGCTAGCGCTCAACCCAAAAAATATTTCACCTTAAGTATATTTGAAGCAGGTCTAAAAGAGGCCAGAATATTTAAAGTAAAAGGCAAAATAAGTTTCCAAAAACGACGTCATTTGAGGCAGAGCCGGTGCCGGAGCAGTGAATCCGTGTGTGGATCACGTAAAAAGAGTGACTCAGACGCATTTATAGTTGAACCCGGTTATCCGTGCGAGGACCACGGCTGATGCCTGTCGTTGACTTACATTAGTATCTCTTCCGTGAACCCATCACGGAATTTTCGACGATTCCGTGACTCAAACACGGATTTGGAGTTAAGGGTCTGTGGTCTTTACACGGAATTCTGTGAGATCAGGTTGTTTTCTTCGGAGCAGAAACGCTGTTTTCTGAGCTTTCAGCCTGTAACGTAAAAATACATGCAAAACACTTCTAACACATTAATAAGTGTATTTCTGCATTGCAAAATGTATTTTATTCATGCACAGAATAAGATTTTAATGTTGGACCGAGTTTCAGTAACATTGCATGAACCCACTTTTCATCGGAGCAGAAACGCTGTTTTCTGAGCTTTCAGCCTCTAACGTAAGAATACATGCAAAACACTTCTAACACATTAATAAGTGTATTTCTGCATTGCGAACGGTATTTTATTCATGCACAGAATAGGATTTTAATGTTGGACCGAGTTTCAGTAACATTGCATGAACCCACTTTTCTTCGGAGCAGAAACGCTGTTTTCTGAGCTTTCAGCCTCTAACGTAAAAATATATGCAAAACACTTCTACCACATTAATAAGTGTATTTCTGCATTGCAAAATGTATTTTATTAATGCACAGAATAGGATTTTAATGTTGGACCGAGTTTCAGTAACATTGCATGAACCCACTTTTCTTCGGAGCAGAAACGCTGTTCCCTGTCGATACTACACTCGTACTGCGTCGTAAGACGCTTATGGGAAAAAGCTCCTTTTTCTCCTGAGACTGAAGTATTTCAATAACGCAGTGTAACTGCACGACCATTGGTTTGTGCAGTGAGATGAAAACAAACCAAAGGCTCGGCAGCAGAGCTGCACGAGCCTGTCCCAGCCGGCACATGACCGACCTTCTACGTTGAAATTTGGTTGAAATAAGGTCAGTTGTTGTTTCAACGGTGAAACAACGTTGATGTGACGTTGAATGCTAAATGGTTGAAGATCAGTCAACACATGACCGAAATTCAACGTTGAAATTTGTTTGAAATTAGGTCGGTTGTTGTTTCAACGGTAAAACAACTTTATTAAAACTTTGAATGCTAAACGGTTATATGTGCCTTCAAAAGCAAGTGTTTAAATTATAATATTAATAATAATAATAATAATAATAATAATTAACAAGGTTAACTTATAAATCAACATAAGATATGTCTTCAGCATACAAAGAAATGTTTGCCTTTTAAATGATTATGGACAATATTATTAAAATATAAATATGTTAAATATAATCACCAACAATAAAACTAAATACATTTCGCAGCAACATGCTGAAACAATTCCTATTGGTTGTTTTACCTTACTGCTTTGATCATGATTGGTTCATCTGGCTGTCATTCAGGAACCTGACAGGTGGAACTGCGCGGGCCTTTGTAATTTAAATTTCGACCGTTACCGCATTCTCTGGTGAGGTTGTGAGCTGCATAGACTGTATGAGAGCTGCTGCTCACCGAAATTATTCAGTTGGTCACGAATTATTTTATATTTTCCTGTTATATTTTTATTTTGAGCGTATTTGAATTGTGAGATCTCAACGGAGAACAAAAACCGGAACACAAAGGAAATAGACGTGAGCTGCGAGTCTCTGAAAACATACAGCACTGGCTAAATCAGGTGAGACAATAAGTATTTATTATTAAGTTACCTTTTAAAAAAATAGTACAAGAGTTTACAAATTGGTAAAGGACATGTAAACTGCAGAAGTTAAATACTTGAGTGTGTGTTTGTTTGTGCTGCTTTATTATCACAGACAGCAAAAGTTAGATGCTAATCGCATTTAGCGCGCTAGCAATATTAGCTCATTTGGTCGTAGATATATCGGGTGTTGTTGTGTGTTGCTAGTAGTATTTGTTAATTTCTGTCTTTTAGAGATTCACATTTTTCTATATAAATGCCATGCATTACTGCAGGTGTGTTTACATTTTAATCATATAATAACAGTCCTAAAGATGACATACTTTATCTTTCTTTTCTGAATATCATATAACGGAATGTCTTTATAATTTAAATGAATTAAGATTGTTTAAAGGAATGGTTTAAAACGAAAAACAGCTTTTTAAGAAAATTCCAATAAATCATTTATTCTTTCTCCTTGTAGAATCATTAAGGATCCAGCTTATTGGCAGTTTGGTAAGGAATTGTTCATCTTTGCACTGTCAGTTCTGGTAGAGATTCATTGATCTTTTGTTATAAGTTTATTTAATGTAATACAAATGTACTTAATATGATTTGAATTGTTTCACTAAGTACACTGTTTAGTTTGAATTGTGATTAAAACCATGTTGTTTTAAACTTTAATCTGAATATGTCAATTTTATAAAATGTTATTTTTGGTGTTTTTGTTTATGCAGGACAGTACAGAAGGCACACAAGTGGGAGAGAGAGAGGAGGGGACAGCATGAGAGAGGACACAGAGCTGGGACTCTTTCAGGGATCACCCGAAGCACAACCATGCTATATGCACAAGGCTGTTGTTATTATCAGAATTTGAAGAAACATTTTGGCTTAAAATAATAAATACATTCCATTTAAGGTATTTCCTGCCTAAAGAATTTTAAGGCGATTGCTTTTTGATCCCTTCACCACGACATGGTTTCTTGTTGCAGGTTTCATTCTCAAAGTCTTTTACCCATTTGCACTGTACAAATGTACACATCTCTTATAATGAGACACATTTGTAAACCTGTTTTCACAGAACTATAGTTAACCACCAAATAAGAGATCAAGTGGTTTTAGTCAAAAAAGGTTTCTCTTGTGCAGCGCAAAATATGCATGTTATTGTACAAAAACTTTGAGTCTTTAACCTTCTGGGGTCTAGGGATTTGGAGAAGTTTAAACCCTGACATCTGTGTGTTTTTTTTCAGTATCAGAAAAAAAATACACTACGAGTCAGGGCTTAAAAACGAAAAAAAAATCCATTCGGTTCACTCCGAGCAGAATCGATATTATAACGTTTCTGTTCTTGCGTTCCTCATTAAACAATACGTTCCGAAAACGGTTTTCTAGAAAAAATACCGGTTAATAACGTTATTTTATTAGATAGATAGATAGATAGATAGATAGATAGATAGATAGATAGATAGATAGATAGATAGAGTGTGCATTTTAATAACATGTTTGGCATTATGTTTACAAATGATTAAACTAAATTCCGTGTTCGTGTCATTTGAACTTCTTGTCTTTAAAACCGAAAGTAAACGAGTTCACCTGGAAACTCGTTACAAATGCGCTAATAATTTTTTTAAAACTATTTTCTTGTTTGATAATACTATAGCGAAATAAGCCCCTTCAAGACCATCCGCTTAACATCCTGACCACACGGCTTAATCTGCGATAAAAAAACCTGTTGACTTATTACCTAATATACATAATAGCCTATTATTATAGGCTATTTTCACTCAAACAAAACAGAACTCCAGATAGTGGATATGATTTTACATTTAATGCATAAAAGTAAAAGAAAACATAACGCATTGTAACATTATAAAACAACAACAGATTTTTTTTTTTTTTTCTTCTTTTTTACATTTAACACAACAGATCAACAACTTCAATTATAATATACCAAATAGGCTACTGGAAAAACTGGATGGGCTTCAGCAAAAGTGAACCTATAACCTACTCTACAAGTTTTAATTAGGCTACAATAACTTAAACCTAAACATACCTTTGCACATGAAACAGCCAGGTGCTTGGTAACCTAAGGGGCCGTTCACATGTCGCGCCTAAAAACGCGTGGAAACCGCTAGGCACGCCTCTTTCGTCCTTATCAACAAAGCGCTCGGGCGCTTGCGCTCCGGAAGCGTCTGCCGTTTCTAAGCAACCATCAGCTGCGCTCTAGCTCCAAGCCTATGCGTCTCCATGCATTGTTTCTTCTATTAGCGTCAAAATAATGGGGGCTTGACAAATCATAAAGTTCAGGAAATCCCTGGTCCACAATGATGAGCTGCTCCTCCATGTTTCTACAGAGGTTTCAATGTAACGGAAAAACGTGAGGAAGCTGATTGGTTGGTTCATGTCACATGACCTGCGGTGCGCTTGCTGCATTCTGAGAAGTTGAGATCTTTTTATCTCGATGCGGCGCGGACACGCCTGGAAAAAACGAGCGCGTCTACATTTGAAATAACGAATTTGAGCGCGCAAAAGACGCTACATGTGAACGGCCCCTTAAGCTCGTCGCATCAGAAAGGGCTCTGCTTATGATGATGACGTCTGCTTCGCGGGCATTTCACGTTGTATGCGTCACCGTCGCATTTGCTCACACAATTTGAATTAAAGTTTTTGTCTGCCAAATTGACATAATAAAGAGAACGATAAAAATACCGTTATTAACCGGTTAATTTGGAATTTCTGTTTCCGTTTCTGTTCAGAATGATTAAAATTGATTTTGTTTTCGTTTTCGTTTTTGTTCCTGTTCAATGTCATTTGTTTTCGTTTTTCGTTTTCGTTCCTTGAACCGGTTCAGAGCCCTGCTACGAGTCAAAAGTTTTTGAACAGTAAGGTTTTTTTTATTTATTTTTTTATTAAATTTCCTTCTGCTTTATAATATTTGTATTATTTAAAATAATATTTAATATTATTTAAAATATTTTAAAATGTAATTTATTCCTGTTGGTCCAGTCATCAGTGTCACATGATCTTTTAGAAATCATTCTAATATACTGTTCAAGAAACATTTATTATAATCAATATTTAAGCAGTAGATTTTTTTTCAGGATTCTTTGATGAATAGTAAGATCCAAAGATTAGCATTTACTTGAAATAAAGCATTTGTAAAATTATATACCATACTTCAAAACTTTTATTTAGCAAGGATGCTTTACATTGATCAAAAGTGATAATAAAGACATTTATAATATTACAATAGATTTCTATATCAGATAAATTGTTTCATTTTCAGTTCATCAAAGCAAACTGAAAGAATTCCACTGAGCTGTTTCCAACATAATTTTTTTGAGCAGCAAATCAGAATATAAGAATGATTTCTGAAGTTTAATGTGACTGGATCTTGAGTAATAATACAAATTCTGCTTTCACATCACAGGATTAAATTACATTTTCAAATATCTTCAAATAAAAAAACATTTTAAATAGTACAAATATATTTTATTCAAATTTTCTGTACTTGGATTGGTGAGCAGAAGAGACTTAAAACATTTAAAATTTTACTGTGAGAAACTTCTGACTGGTAATGTGTAATAAAGTCTGATTACTTTGTATTCATCACAGACTGGGCTACAATAACATGTGAGCAGAATTAATGTATTTGTATTGTTTTTGGAAAATGACAGTTTTAATTTTTTATTTACAGTGTATGTTTCCAAAATAAAACTTGTTTTATAATATTGATCATGTGTTAGTTTATTGAAGTTGATACCATTGCTGCTAGTCATTGATTTTTAACTAACATGTACGTACAGTGTTGATCTAAATGCAAACTGGTTGTAATTGAATGTACAGTGGTGTATTCACCGTTGTTGAAAGGTAAGTAAGACGGTGAAACTAAGTCGCGATTTCAACGGTGAATCAACGTCATAATATCAACGTTGAAAATTTTTGCAAATCCGAAAGGTTATTCACCGTTGATCCAACGTCGACAGATGACCATAACCCGAAAGGTAAGAGGGTGAAACAAAGTCGCGATTTCAACGGTGAATCAACATTGTTACTTCCACGTTGAAAAGACGTCACAATATCAACGTTGAAATTTTTTGCAAATCCGAAAGGTTTTTCACCGTTGATCCAACCATGGTACCTGATGTTGTTTCAACGGTGAATCAAAGTTGAAATGCCGGCTGGGTGTGGCAATGATTCGCGCCCGAACACACCAAAAGGGGCGGAGAATTCGGCTATATAAGCGTGCATTTCGCCACAGGATCTCAGATCCTTCTCCTTCAGCGACGACTTCACATCTTTGCTGATATTGACTGACCTTCGCTCGAGAAAGAAGCCTCTCGCCGTTGAAGAGCCTCGCAGCGGATCCGCCTGCTCGTCCTTTGACGCTTGAAGCAGCTGACAGCGATTCCCTGCCGCGATCCGGCGATAGAAGAAGCTCATTCCAAAAGAGCAAATTTTATTGGCGTTGTTGCAAATGCCACGGCGTTTCTGTCGCTCGTGCAGAGCCCCTCTGCACGCTGTTGATAGTCACGCTGAGTGCGTCTCGTGTTTGGGCTCCGCCCATGCCGAGGCTGCGCTCGCTGAGACAGATTGTTCCCATTGCGGGGACATGAGTCTCGCCTCTTTGCGCTCGCGGCTGGCTTTCTTTTTAGAGAGCGTCCCCGCCCCTCGCGCCCTCCCGCTTTCTTCTTCACAAGAGCCTGTGAAGAAAAAGCAGCGGGGCAGAGCGACTCAGCGCACAGTGACTGGTGAGCTCACGCCGGCTGATCCCCCGCGTGCCTCACCTTCACCACAGGAAGAGGAATCTCCTGTCCTCTTTATTCACCCTGACCAAAATCCCTCGGCTGCTGCGAGCGATCTGGTTTCGTTTGGAGTGAGGGAGGAGGAAGCCATGGATGACAGTATGTCTCTGGCTGCATCTGATGGAGAAGAGATGTCGGGCTCGCCGCTTGCCCCCTGCCCCCTTTCCATCTGGTCAATCCAGCACCGCCAGCGCTGGTATGGACGCCGAGCTGTTCCGCGTCTTATCAAAAGCTGTTGAAGAGCTGGAACTGGATTGGTCTCCTCCTGAGGAGCCTGTACGGAGTCGATTGGACGAGTGGTTTTTGCCGGGTCGCCGCCAAGCCCCTCGTCAACGAGCTTCACCGTTCTCTCCTGAAGTGCACGGTGAAATCTCCAAATCCTGGCGTGCTCCGTACTCTGCCCGCCTTCGTACCTCTTCTTCCTCCGCCCTCACGACGGTCGACGGCGCTGAAGAAAGAGGATACGACAAGTTGCCCCCCCTGGATGAATCTGTGGCCGCGCATCTGTGCCCGCCCACTGCCATCGGCTGGAAGGCAAAGGCAACTCACCCGTCCAAGCCATGCAGTACCACTTCAGCCCTTGCTGGACGGGCTTATTCTTCGGCTGGACAGGCAGCATCAGCACTGCATTCTATGGTGGTCCTCCAAGTTTACCAGGCAAAACTCCTCCGCGGTATGGATGAGGCTGGTATGGATGACACTGCGTTCCGTGAGTTACGCAGCACGACCGACCTGGCGTTGTGTGCAACTAAGATGACGGCACAGGCGATTGGTAGATCGATGGCCAGCTTGGTGGTGCTGGAGCGCCACTTATGGCTTAACTTGACGGAAATCAAGGACGCTGACAAGGTCGCCTTCCTTGACTCCCCCATCTCTCCTACCGGTCTGTTCGGTCCAGCAGTAGAGGGGTTCGCGGAGCGCTTCACCGCTGCTCAGAAGTCGTCCCAGGCCATGCAACACTTCCTGCCGAAGCGCACAAGCTCTGCAACGGCTCCTAGTCGTCCTAAACCGGCTCCGACTCAGCAGCCTGCAAAGACCGCCCGGCCTGCTACTCAGCCAGCCCCCCAGGCGGAGCCACGTCAGCGCTCCCGCTCGGCCAGACGCTACCCGTTTCCTAGACGTCAGGGACCCCGACCCAAGATTGTGTTGGACCAGGCGCCTCCAGCGTCTTCCTGATTTAAAGGACAGGAAGAGGAAAGGGTGAAGTCTCGCCCAAGCCGGACCAGCCCTCAAAACGGCTCTCGTCAGCCTCCAAACACCCCGTTCTGTTCTGGGTACAGAGTGCTGTGTGACTGTAAAAAATACAGCTGTAACTCACGGGCTCCTTCTGTCAGCACCCTTACAGCTCACCGCTGTGATAGCGGGAAAAATAAAAAACAAACATTTTCAAAAAGAGAGCAAATTTCCTCTTCCAGAGTTGTTAAGCGGCACCCAACCGCTCAAACCAATGCAACCCCTCAGCACACGGGCCGAGGCTTGGAAAGCCATCCCCGGGGTGTCGAAATGGGTTATGGGCATAATAGAACGAGGTTATACACTGCAGTTCGCTCGAAGACCACCCCGCTTTCACGGAGTGGTCTCCACCTCAGTTCACAGCAAAAACATAGAGGTTTTGCGTACAGAGGTGAGGAATCTGCTGGCAAAAGGTGCCGTGGAAACGGTTCCCCCAGCACAGAGCGAGTCAGGCTTTTACAGCCGCTACTTCCTCGTCCCAAAAAAGGATGGCGGTCTGAGACCCATTCTCGACCTCAGGCGTTTGAATTGCGCCCTCATGAGACGGCCATTCAAAATGCTCACGCTAAAACAGATCCTTTCGCAAATACGCACAAAGGACTGGTTTTGCTCGCTGGATCTGAAAGATGCATACTTTTACATCCAGATTGCCCCCCACCACAGGCAATTCTTGAGATTTGCCTTCGAGGGAGTGGCTTATCAATATACAGTCCTTCCGTTCGGACTGTCTCTAGCTCCTCGCACATTTACAAAGTGCATGGACGTGGCTCTTTCCCCCCTGAGGCAGAAGGGAATCCGCGTCTTGAACTACCTCGACGACTGGCTCATCCTGGCCCAGTCAGAGAACGAGCTAATACATCACAGATCCGTGATCCTCAGCCACTTGCAATGCCTAGGACTCAGGGTCAATTTTGCCAAGAGCGCTCTGTCTCCCAGCCAACGTATTGCGTTCCTGGGAGCAGTTTTCGACTCCCTTCAAATGAAGGCAATGGTTGCGCCGCAGCGAGCTCAAGCCATCCGAAAGCTCGCGGCCTCCTTCAAAATCGGAGCCCTTCGCCCTCTCAAAGCTTTTCAGAAGATGCTGGGTCTTATGGCTTCAGCATCTCCAGTACTCCAGCTGGGCCTACTTCGAATGCGCCCTCTGCAGTACTGGTTGAAACCGAAAGTTCCTCCTCAGGCCTGGCGTCTAGGACGCCTGCGCATCAAGGTAGATCAGACCTGTGTCACAGCTCTGACTCCTTGGAAGAGTTTTTCTTGGATGGAACAGGGCGTTCCCCTGGACATGGCGTGCAGAAGGAAGATGGTCTCGACAGATGCGTCCAACTCAGGTTGGGGAGCTCTGTGCGATGGCCAGCCGGCATTCGGCCAGTGGTCGAAAGCCGAAAAACGCCTTCACATCAACTGCCTAGAAATGCTAGCAGTGTGTTTAGGCCTCCATACACTTCTGCCAGTCTTAAAGGGACACCACGTCTTAGTCCGCTCGGACAACATGACGGTGGTGTCGTACATAAATCACCAGGGAGGTCTTTCGTCGAGACGCCTTTTCACATTAGTGGAACGTCTCTTGCGATGGGCTCAGCTCAACTTTCGCTCGCTCAGAGCAACTCATGTGCCTGGCAGGCTGAATCAAGGAGCAGACATGCTGTCTCGGAGCAACGTCTCCTCAGACGAATGGATGCTTCATCCCCAGACGATTCAGGAAATATGGGCGGTCTTTGGCAAGGCTCAGGTAGACCTTTTCGCCTCAAAAGACAATTGTCACTGCCCAATTTATTTTTCAAAGGAGCAGGATGCATTGGCCCACGACTGGCCCAATCTCCTGTTATATGCTTTTCCCCCGATCGCCCTGATACCACACGTAGTCAGGCGGGTCAGGGAACAGAGACTCAAAATCCTGCTAGTGGCCCCCTTCTGGCAGAACCAACATTGGTTCCCAGATCTCCACCGGCTGCTGTCATCAGCACCATGGCCTGTTCCGTTGAGACGAGATCTCTTAACGCAGGCGAACAAAACGCTTTGGCACCCCCAACCGGAACTGTGGGCGCTGCACGTCTGGTCTCTCGACGGGAGCCTTTAGATCTCCCCGAGACCGTTTTAAATACTATTTCTGAGGCCAGAGCACCCTCTACCAGGCGACTCTATGGACTCAAGTGGTCTGTCTTTTCCGCCTGGTGTTCCACCCACGGTGCAGACCCGAGTTTGTGTGACATATCATTGATTTTGTCATTTCTTCAGGAGCTGTTGGACAAGGGACGTTCTCCCTCCACGCTCAGGGTTTATGTGGCGGCCATAGCGGCATTTCATGTCCCTATGGACGGTCAGTCTGTGGGAAAGAACGATCTGATCGTTCGCTTTCTGAAGGGGTCGAGAAGGCTCAACCCTCCTCGCCCCGTCACAGTTCCTACTTGGGACCTACCCACAGTACTGAGAGCTCTGAAGAGCCCTCCATTTGAGCCGCTGCAGTCTGTTGACCTTCGACCTCTAACGCTAAAAACTGCCCTGCTGCTAGCATTGGCATCAGTCAAGCGTATGGGCGACCTACAGGCTCTATCCATAAATCCTGTATGCCTGGAATTCGGGCCAAATGACTCTAAAGTCATCCTGAAGCTGAGATGCGGCTATGTACCTAAGAGTCTCTCAACACCGTTTAGAGACCAGGTTATCTCTCTCTTGGCACTTCCCCCCCCCCCCGGAGCAAGACCAAGGCTTTAATCCCCTCTGCCCCGTGAGAGCATTGAGGTGTTATTTGGAGCGTTCGGCTTCTTTTAGGAAGTCAGAACAGCTCTTTGTATGTTTTGGAGGCCGCAACAAGGGGTTACCGGTCACAAAACATAGACTATCCAAGTGGATAGTGGAAGCTAAAATGCTGGCTTACTCTTCTTTGGGTCTGCCATGTCCCATGGGGGTAAGAGCCCATTCGACTAGAGGCGTCGCCTCGTCATGGGCCCGGTCCAGCGGAGTATCCATTGCAGAAATATGTGCGGCGACAGGCTGGGCCTCACCGTCCACATTTGCTAGGTTTTATAATCTAGATGTCCCTGTCTTGCAGACTAGGGTCCTTTCTGCATGAGGAATTCTGTTACCAGTATTGCTATGTATGCACTTGGCCTCTGGGAGTTTCCAAGTGTATCGTTTTTCCTTGGAACGGAATGTTCATTAAGTTATCCTGATTGAGCAAATTGGCTCCTACTAGCCCATTCTGTGCTAGGGCCATACAGTCGTTCCTCTACCTTAGCAACGGCGGGATTGTACTGGTTCCCCATAAGCGTCTTACGACGCAGTACGAGTGTAGTATTGACAGGGAACGTACTCGGTTACTTTCGTAACCTCGGTTCCCTGAGATACGGGAACGAGTACTGCGTTGCTTGCCGTTGCTAAGTAGCTGCACGACTCAGTCGTCGCTCCGCTGCCGAGCCATTGGTTTGTTTTCATCTCACTGCACAAACCAATGGTCGTGCAGTTACACTGCGTTATTGAAATACTTCAGTCTCAGGAGAAAAAGGAGCTTTTTCCCATAAGCGTCTTACGACGCAGTACTCGTTCCCGTATCTCAGGGAACCGAGGTTACGAAAGTAACCGAGTACGTTTTCTGAGCTTTCAGCCTCTAACGTAAAAATACATGCAAAACACTTCTAACACGTTAATAAGTGTATTTCTGCATTGCAAAATGTATTTTATTCATGCACAGAATAGGATTTTAATGTTGGACCGAGTTTCAGTAACATTGCATGAACCCACTTTTCTTCGGAGCAGAAACGCTGTTTTCTAAACTTTCAGCCTCTAACGTAAAAATACATGCAAAACACTTCTAACACATTAATAAGTGTATTTCTGCATTGCAAAATGTATTTTATTCATGCACAGAATAGGATTTTAATGTTGGACCGAGTTTCAGTAACATTGCATGAACCCACTTTTCTTCGGAGCAGAAACGCTGTTTTCTGAGCTTTCAGCCTCTAACGTAAAAATACATGCAAAACACTTCTAACACATTAATAAGTGTATTTCTGCATTGCAAAATGTATTTTATTCATGCACAGAATAGGATTTAAATGTTGGACCGAGTTTCAGTAACATTGCATGAACCCACTTTTCTTCGGAGCAGATACGCTGTTTTCTGAGCTTTCAGCCTCTAATGTAAAAATACATGCAAAACACTTCTAACACATTAATAAGTGTATTTCTGCATTGCAAAAGGTATTTTGTTCATGCACAGAATAGGATTTTAATGTTGGACCGAGTTTCAGTAACATTGCATGAACCCACTTTTCTTCGGAGCAGAAACGCTGTTTTCTGAGCTTTCAGCCTCTAACGTAAAAATACATGCAAAACACTTCTAACACATTAATAAGTGTATTTCTGCATTGCAAACGGTATTTTATTCATGCACAGAATAGGATTTTAATGTTGGACCGAGTTTCAGTAACATTGCATGAACCCACTTTTCTTCGGAGCAGATATGCTGTTTTCTGAGCTTTCAGCCTCTAACGTAAAAATACATGAAAACCACTTCTAACACATTAATAAGTGTATTTCTGCATTTCAAAATGTATTTTATTCATGCACAGAATAGGATTTTAATGTTGGACCGAGTTTCAGTAACATTGCATGAACCCACTTTTCTTCGGAGCAGAAACGCTGTTTTCTGAGCTTTCAGCCTCTAACGTAAAAATACATGCAAAACACTTCTAACACATTAATAAGTGTATTTCTGCATTGCAAAATGTATTTTATTCATGCACAGAATAGGATTTTAATGTTGGACCGAGTTTCAGTAACATTGCATGAACCCAGTTTTCTTCGTAGCAGAAACGCTGTTTTCTGAGCTTTCAGCCTCTAACGTAAAAATACATGCAAAACACTTCTAACACATTAATAAGTGTATTTCTGCATTGCAAAATGTATTTTATTCATGCACAGAATAGGATTTTAATGTTGGACCGAGTTTCAGTAACATTGCATGAACCCACTTTTCTTCGGAGCAGAAACGCTGTTTTCTGAGCTATCAGCCTCTAACGTAAAAATACATGCAAAACACTTCTAACACATTAATAAGTGTATTTATGCATTGCAAAATGTATTTTATTCATGCACAGACTAGGGTTTTAATGTTGGACCGAGTTTCAGTAACATCAACCTGATCCTGTGAGGGTGGGAAATGCACTTGGAGCTGGAAACACAGAACAAGCCAAGCTGTCTGCCAAAGTCTTTAGTTTGTGGACGTATGTGAACAACTAAACTAAAAACTTTTAAGCAGCATGACCTCTTTTTTCAAATCAGGATTAGAATTCATGTTACCTAGATGATGCAATGGTTGTTGATGGCATGATACTATATGTAAGTAATAGAGAAAGCTCTACGGAGAAGGAGCATATCCACCTTTTTCTTTCAACACTGTTATGTGAGTAACTAAATTGTAAACAATTAGCGAAGGGTTCACTATATGAATAAGCATTTTTAGAAACTGGGTACAACGAGGTGATATTATTCTACTCACTCTAAAACATTAAAAAGAAAATGTTAAAGTATAAAAGCTTTAACAAGTCACTTTTAACATACAAAAAATAAAAATATAATCAGGAGGAAAAGAATGCAGCAAATAACTCTTGCCTAAGATATTCTTGTTATAACATATTAATAGTTTAATATTAAAACATCAAGCTGTACGTTATTCTACTGAAAATATAACATGAAGTAACATTTACAGCTCATTCAGTCAATTTGATGAATACGTTTTATTTTTTATGACTTGAAATTGTCTGTTTCAGTTTTTTTGAGTGGAACTTACCCAAACCGAAAGTGCCTGCCATAATTTAAATCCAGTGATTATAATAGACATAGATCAATGTTTTAACTGCAGAAGAGAAAGGTAAATGTTCTCTCAGCTATAGACCTATGCTTACTGGCAAAATTGAGTCATGTATGTTATATTCGCTATATGAGCATGGTTAACCACCAACTGCCAAGAATTCCAGGAACGGTTTGTAATCCTGCCGAGTAATTACAAAATTTAGATTTACTTATTATTTATTGTTATTTATTTATTTGCCAGACACTTTTATCCAAAGCGACTTACAGTTGAGGAATGCATCAAGCGATTATACGATTATACAAGCAACCATAAGATGGCAATAAACACAAGAAGTGCTCATTATACAAGATTTCAGTCATCGTTCAGAATAGTAAAAGGAAGGGATAAAGGATTCCTTTTGTGCCTCTCTGCAATGGGACCACGAGCTGCTGCTCTTTTACTAACCATAGGTTTCAGGAGGAGATGGAAGCTTTCTTTACTGTACTTGCAATGATTTGAAACCATAGTGGAAAAGCAGCTTTAGTTATCACGTTAAGAATTCTGATCATAATCACACAGAGCCTTGCTCAAGAAACTTGCTCAAGTTAGAGATAGTTGCCCTGCCCAAATACCCACACTTGACTATTTATATGACGTATTTCCTGTATTTGGCCCAAGTGTTCAAGTCAGCATGAAGATCACATGTGTGTAGAACGTTTCATTACCTAATGGGACACATATATATATATATAAATTATGACTAAATAATGTTCTAATATCTAATATCCTGTGAATTGTTTTGGTTTTTCTGGTGTTGTTTTCTAGTACTTGCTTCCTGTATAGTCACAACCTTTATTGGAAGTACCAGTGATATTATCGGATACATCTTTACAACAGAAGAGTAAGTTGAATAAGAGATAATCTAGCCTACTGTATTGAGATCAGATTTGCGTACTAAACTGGTCCACCTCTCTCTCTCTTTCTCTCAAAGGGAAATAGTGCTCAGAGTATCAGAGGTCATGGTTATGTACAGCTTCTTTCATATATTTGATGCCATTGCGGTAGGCTTGTGATTTTTGTTTTTTGTTTTGACCAAATTATGATCTGTCTTTAGGCTTGCTTATTCTTGAAAGAGAGAATTAGATTTTTAAATTCAAATCCTGTTTTTTATAGCCTTCTGGCTTTCTTGTACATTACAAAAAAATATATATATTTTCTCATTTTCTTCTTCAATCTTGCCCCATTCATTTTTTTTCACAGTAAGTCTAATAATATTTAGTTAGATTTGTTTTATGACAGAAAAATAACAATATCCAATATCAGTTTCTTTTTATTTTTTCCCCCTGATGTTTACTTAAGATATTGTGAATGTCTCATAATATTCTCTTGAAAATAGTTAGAAATAAGGTTTGCTTTTCTGTCTGTAGGGCATTACAGGGGGAATTGTCAGAGGTGCTGGAAAGCAGCTGCTTGGTGCTCTGTGTAACATTATGGGATATTATTTTGTGGGATTCCCAATTGGAGTCTCTGATGTTTGCTCTTGGGCATAATTGGTAAATGACTTGAAAGTGTTTGGAGAATTAATCTCAAGTGCTACACTGAATACCTCCATGAATTTCCTCCTGTTCTTTCTGGCTAGGTTTGAGGACCGGTTTCTTTGTGTGTGCTTTTACACAATCTTTGTTCTTCATCATTCTCATTTGCAAAATGGACTGGAAAAAAGCAACTCAAGAGGTGGGTAATTTTTCTTCATCTACATCTGTAGAGTTTATAATACTATGATCATTTAAACCTTTATTTTGCTATTTTTTTAGGGCTTGATCAGAGCAGCTGTGCAAGCCCCTCAGACCAAAGATCAATCTTACGCTATGGAAAATGAGGGCTAGACAGAATGTACTTTCTGTCTATATGATGACTTTAATAATGAACACAAAATGTTTCTTTCATTATGGAATTTTCCCTAACGTTGATTGATTATTCTGCAGAAATACCACAGCACACACAGAGTCCCAGCACACTGAAGAGGGCCAGATGCAAACACATGCAAACACAGACCTGGAAGGGCTCAGTAAAGGAGAAGGAGGAATAACAGTTGCTGGAACAAAGGTCACAGTTGGCAAAGTCTTGACCACCAAACAGCTGGTGGTTCGTCGAGGCCTTGCTGTTTTCTTCATGTTGCTTATATTAGCTGGAGGGATTGTGTTAAATTAGGTTCTTATTAGAATTCTTAGATGAACATAATTAATGTTTCTTCATCCTTCTGCCAAAATATCTATATTATTTTATTATAGTGTGTTGCTAAATGGAGTCCTTGAGTTACGACAGTAAGGTGAATAATTGATTTGTCACAGTGAACTGTACTGTGTGTGTCATACCCATATTAATAATTACCATTTAAAAATCATTAAAAACAAGACTTATTATGTTTGTGTATATACATATATATGAAGTATTGCACATTAAATCTACATGCATCTTGAGGAAGACCAGCAGACTGACAAATTAAATAACTATTTTTTACTTTTATTTAGTAGTGTATTTGCGTTTGGATTTTTTGCACTCTCTCTTAGTAACAAAATGTAGTAACACAAATTTGTGTTTGTATATAATATGCTTTATTTTGATGTGATAAATACATTTACAAGGAAAACTACAACCCTATAATCTGCTTCATATAACCAGAAAAATAAAATACGTGTAAAAAATGTGTAAAAGATGCAGTTTTTTTTCTCTCTTAAATAACACTGACAAATATAATTCTGGTGTTATTGGCTGACCCACTCGTGGTCCCTAATTGAAATGGGACCTTGTTATGGATCAAGTTAGAGTTAGCTTGATGTGGTGTTGAGGAAGATGTTAGAAGTGGAAAAATTTCCTGAATCCATTGTTAGGTTGCTTTGATGTGGACTAAAAGTCTCTGGAAGAGGACAAGCTACATGCACAGCAACTCCAGCTATCAGGATCATGACAGTGGTCAACAGTGTAAGTCCCCGTCTGAGAACAAGCTTGTTCGTAGAGAGCAAGGATTTAGATTTGGTTTCTCCATATTGACTTGCCATCACTAGTTTGGCCTGCTCCTGGGTGCTCACTTGGACATAACTGGCCACTCCAGAGTTATTACTTGTTAGCTGGGCCTAAAGGAGCAAAGCATAATGTAATTATTATCACCACAAGGATTTGAGAATATTTTTAATTTCAGGAAACACATGAACAACAGGCAGAAGTTTTGTCAGCTGAACCCACATAAAATATTTACTTGGAGTACCCTCCGACAATTAAAAAAAAAAAAAAAACAGTTCACCCAAAAATTTCAGATTGCTCAAAATGTTTTTTTTTTTTTTTTTTTTTTTAGCAAAATTTTTTTTTTTTTTTTAGCAAATTCTCGCTTTTTGGGTTAACTATTTCTTTAATATTTCAGTAATTTAATGACATATTTGCATATATATGTTGGTTAATGGGCACTCTATATGCAAGTAATGCTGAGAAAGAAATGCTGTAAACTTTTGGCCACAAGAATGTTGTAAATTATGCAAATGTGTAAAAAAAGTGAGTGTAGCACGTCTTCCCAAATGTGTGCGATGGAGATCACTGCACTTACTGTAAACCAGAGAAACTCTTAGATGTTAAATAGCATTGGATCTCGAACTGCTCTTGTGAACAAAGTGCCGCGCTACGCTTTAAAATATAGTGTTATTTAATTAAATCTCATACTCAGAATGTATATAGTTTTTTATTAGCTCATCAGCTCGTGAACCCCCTGCAGTTCTTTCAAAAATCCCAGTTTGGGAAACCCTGGATGCTAGGATTACTGTAACAATTACTTTGTTTCCTGTTATGCCATCCCAAGGTTCAGGGATACTTGCTGAAGCTCCAATATCAGGTGTTTGCTCACTGTTGTCCTGTCCTTCAGAAACCAGAGTATCAAGGACTGACTGTCCTATCGATGGTGCCTTTTGAACACACACTACCTTTGCATGTTTGCCGGCACGTCTCTGGGCCTAAGGAAGACATTAGTCAGCATTATTGCTTTCAACAGCCTTAAAGAATGTTAGCTTGTCTTGACATTTGTGGGTTTGATTTGTCATGTCCTACCTGATCTGTCGCTTTCTTCCAGTTAAGCTTGAAGATAAGAGTGGTGAAGAAACAGGTCTGAATAATAACACAAATCAAGAGGCCAAGCCACAGACCTAAATGAGGGAAATAAAAATGGGACGTGTTTTAAGTTTAGAACAGATCACAGGAATTACATGGCTGGTTTGGAGGAGGAAACACACTATATGACCAGAGACCCTAATCTACACTGTCACAAGTCTGGATGAGTTTAGGTTATGTATTAAAATATGTTTTGTACAAAAACATTAAGATGTTTTAATATTTTTGAAAGATGTCTCTTTTGCTTACCAGGGCTGCATTTGATCGAAATCACATTAAAATAGTAATAAAATAACGGCTTTCTGTTCTAATGTAATTGATGAAATTTCAGCTTTGCCATCAAAGAAATAAGTAATTACATCACATAACCTTTCCAAAATCATGATTTAATGCTCAAAAAGATTACTTATTAGTGTTAAAACAAATGTGCTACTTCACTGATGTGCTAAAATTATATCCAAAAAACATTGATTATTTAGTCTTTACTGTTACTGTTAAATTGAATTCATCCTTGCTGAATAAAAGTATTAACTAAAAATCAGTTTGGAGAATGGAGGGATTTATAACTAAATTGCAAGCCAAAACTAGGATTCCACATATCTGAATGGAATTAAAGATCTTGATTGGCTTGACATTCTTTTTTTCCTACTAATTCTGGTAATTTGGGAAAATAGGAATGAAGAGATGGTACCAAGTATCCTGAGCTCAGCCAGAAACATCAGTGATATTCCCACTGGTAACCCAATGCAGTAGTAACAGATCAAGTTGGACAGTGCTGCTATCTTCTGCTTCCCAGCACCCAGAAGAATCCCTGAACACACACACTAAAACACAACACAAACTGGTCTGTTGTAGAAATATGCACTGTAGAGACTTCAGAGTAATCATTGAATTACATAATTTCACAGAACCAGGTATCATGGCATCACAAAAAACTCTATTAAAAGCGTTTTTAACTGATCAATTCTTGTGATGTTATCACTCATAGATATAAGAATGATGAAAGACATAAGATTATGTCTTATGTCTTGCCAGTTATATCCTCTTCAGCTTGATCCTAATGAATATCTGTATTAAAGAGTGATTAATTTGTGTTGCCTACTTTTGATTAAATACAAATTACAAAACAATTTTAACTTACCACGAGAGCATCAAAAAACTGCATGAAAACGTACAGGGTGAGAATTTCCGAGACAATCTTCACTATGCTCCTGTTAGATTAAATCAAGAAGTGAGAACTGCAAAACAACAAAAGAAAAGCTTCACTCTCTTCGCTCTAATTAGCAGTGATTTTATTTATTATACTGATTATTTTATTTATCTTATGAAGAAAATTATATCATGATATCACTTAATCCACAATAACTTCTCTAGGTTATGTATGTAACCATGGTTTCACTGGTTTTAACCATGGAATGAGACGCTGCATCAGAAACACTTTGGGAATGCCTCTACGTGACTACGCTCTGAAGCATGTGTGAAATCAGTCCAATGGAATGGCGAGACATCATGGGAGGGATGATGTTGTGACCAGGAATCTTAAAAGCGCATCCGATGTAAACAGTGTTAGCTTCTGACTGCTGAAGCAAGCACTCACAGGGATGCAGGAAGTTTGGCAGGGAGACACAGCATCTCAATCCCTTGAGGTAACCATGGTTACATATGTATCCTAGAGACATTACCCTTCAGGGAACTCTAGTTGCATCAGAAATGCTTTGGGAATGAGAATACCCTCTCCACTATGCTTACCCTGTCCAGTTTGAAATCATTCAAGCACAAGAAGATGAAAGGACTGAGGAGCTAGGAGTGGTTCCCGTGTGATGGACCCCAGAAAGAAAGGCATTAGAGGTTACCATACTTCTTATAGAGTTCGATCTGACCCCCAAGGCAGAAGAAAGGCCAGAGGAATCATACGCCAGAGAGATAGCCTCAATTATCCACCAGGTTAGGGTCTGATTGGTCACCAGAGACCTTTCTTCAGTAGACCAAAGCAAACAAATAACTGATTGGATTTCCTCAACAAGACAGCTCTGTGGGCGACAGTGTCCAGTGCTCTGACTGGATTTTATGAGTCTAAGTTTCTCCTGGTCTGGGCCCTGAAAGGAGATATAACAGAAAAGCCTGCATCATACCCTGGCCAATATGATTGACCATCAATAGGTAGTGGTTAAGCAGCTATGGTTGCTATGTACACCTTTAGGGTGGAGGGGGTCAACTGTGCTGAACAAACTGGGCACTGAACCAACCAGGCGGTTGACTGGTTCCAGCTGACAACTGCCGCATCAAGAAGTGAAAAGGTTCCACTTTAAGGACTACAGTTTCCTCATGAAGGGAGCTCTGAACTGGAGAATGATCTTAACAGCCTTAGTTGAGAGACTGGAACCCATGATGTGTTCCCCCTCAGAGGACACACCCACAGTTTCCATAACTCTTGGCAGGGGTGAAGAATTAAGCCCCCTTTTTAGAGAGTAGGTCCCTCCTGATGGGAATATCACAAAGGGAGCAAATGAGAAGGGCCACCAATTTCAAGGACCAAACTCGGCTCAGCCCAAAAGGTTCTGCGAAATTCCCTCCAAATCTGCTTTACCACCTTAAGGTGGAGACTCCATTCCCAGAGTTCTCTTGTGCCCACTAATTACTTACATGCCGAATTCCCTCCAAATCTGCTTCACTACCACAGAAGGATCTTGCGTGCCAGGCTGTATAGGGGGCATGAAAGCTGACCCCCTGGTGGTTGATTTAAGACAGTGGTTCTCAATCCTGGTCCTGGGGGACCCCTGCTCTGCACATTTTGCATGTCTCCCTTATTTAACACACCTGTTGAGATCATCAGCTCGTTAGGAGAGAGATACATAAACTGAACTAACGAGCTGATGATTTCAATCAGGTTGTTAAATAAGGGAGACATGCAAAATGTGCAGAGCAGGGGTCCCCCAGGACAAGGATTGAGAACCACTGATTTAAGAGATGACTGATGTGTTGTCCCTGCAGACAATCACATGCTGGCCACTCAGTTCTAGAAAGAAAGTGTTTTAGAGCTCAAAACACTATCTCCAGGCAGTTGATTTTCACGAAAAGGTGACAGTCTTCCCACAGACCTTGTGCTGAGCGACCACTCATGATTGCTCCCCAGCCAGAGAGAGATGTATCTGTTGTAAGCGTTACACGACAGCCCTGAAACAGGAACCAAGACTTTGATATGCTTTTAATACTTGATGACTACTCTGTCAATTCTTCGTCATCAGTCAGGAACTTAGGTGTCCTATTCGATAGCAATCTTTCCTTTGAAAGCCACATATCTAGCATTTGCAAAACCACATTTTCCCATCTAAAGAATATACTGAAATTACGACCAATGCTCTCAATGTCAAATGCAGAAACATTAATTCATGCGTTCATGACCTCAAGCATAGATTATTGTAATGCTTTATTGGTCGGTTGTTCTGCACACTTAATAAACAAACTCCAGCTCGTCCAAAATGCAGCAGCTAGAGTTCTTGCTAGAACCAGAAAGTATGACCATATTAGCCCGGTTCTGTCAACACTGCACTGGCTCCCTATTAAACATTGTATAGATTTTAAAATCTTGCTAATTACTTATAATGCCCTGAATGGTTTAGCTCCTCAGTATTTGATCAAGCTCTTATCATATTATAGTCCCTCACGACTGCTGCATTCTCAAAACTCTGGCAATTTGATAATACCTGCAGCCTTCTACGTGAGTATGACAGTCCTCAGATCCGAAGGCTCCCTGGCCCCCTGAAATCTGTCTACGGCAGAATTGACTGCATCACTGAACAGACCAGTAGGCTTGGGTGGCATTGTGACCTGGAGGACAAATAGCCCACAATCCTTATGGTCGCTATATCATCCTGCCCAGGACATCTGAATGTGGTCATTCAGAGGAATTCCCAAAGCGTTCTGATGCACCTGAGTTCCCTGAAGGGGGATCTTGGTTTTATTATAACCAATAAAGGCATGTACAGTGCACAGCATAAATGAGTACACCCCCTATGAATAAATATAATTTTCTTAATGATCAATTCATGGAAAGAAGGCAAAATTGGAATGTATTAAACATATAATTAATAAAAATGACAAAATATATGCCAACTTTTTCTGTAAAATAATTAAAGTAGCCATTTTTTTTCTTTAAATGGACAATTGCAGAAATGAGCACACCCTAGATTTAATTCAGCAAATTACTGCTTTGGGATCCGAAATTATTAAGCATGGATTCCCAGAAGTGTATATTTTGTAAATATGGGTCTTGGAAGAGGTTAAATGAGTTCCCTGTCGATCATACACTTGTATTGCGTCACTAGATACTATGGGAAAAAGCCTTTTTTTCTTGAGTGAAGCCTTTTTAATCACGCAGTCGTTGGTTTGTGCAGTGCTTTAGAAACGAATCAATGGATTGGCAGCAGTGCTGCACAATCCTATGGCGATGAGGCCTGCCATAGCCTGCTTGTGGAAATCCCATGCATGGCAAAAGGCTTCAGTGCTCGGCTCAGATCCCATGTGCCTCGCTCTCGCTATAAAGAGAGGTTTCTCCTGTCTTCTTCACTCAGCCTGACCAGCGTCCCTCTACTAATGACTGCCACCATTGGATGAGTCAGTGGCCACGCATCTCTGCCCACTGCCATCGGCTGAAAGGCAAAGGCCACACACCCCTCGAAGCCTTGTTGGACGACTATAGCTCTCGCTGGACTCACCTACTCCTCGGCTGGACAGGAGGCATCAGTGCCCCACTATATGGCAGTCCTCTAGGTCCTCCAGGCCAAACTCCTCCCCAGCTTGGACGAGTCTGGCCCTGGCCCTGACCCTGCGACTGTCAGGGAGGTGAGAGCTGAAACAGTCCTGGCTTTGCATGCCAACGAAACCACCACCCAGGCAATTGGGAGATCAATGGCCAGCCTGGTGGTGCTCGAGCGCCACCTCTGGCTCATCTTGACAGAGATCAAGGATGCGGACAAGGGTGTCTTTCCTGGACACCCTGCGGTTGAAGGGTTCGCGGAGCACTTCACAGAGGTTCAGAAGTCATCTCAGGCTATTTAACACAGGCTATGTCCCAGGCTATGCAACAAGGTGCCCTAAGCCCACGCTGACTCAACAGCCTGCGAAACCTGCACCAACCAGCCTGGCTGTGCAGCCTGCTAAGACGCAGACATATCTTAGTTTCTTAGTTCCTAGTTTACGAGACAAGAAGATGAGGAGGCTAAGTCCCGCTATGGACGAACTGCCTCCCAAACAGCTTCTCTTCAACCTCATTTCACCCCGTCTGGTTCCAGGTACAGAGGGAAGTGTTTATGTTGCAGATTGTGGGCTCGTTCAAGCACCTGTGCAACCTCCCGCTGTTATAGTGAAGAAAATAAAACACAAACATTTTCAAAAAGAAAGCAAAATTCCTCGTCCAATTTTCACATTCTGGGCGAGTGAATCAGGGAGCAGACATGTCCACTCCGTTGAGAGCACAGGTTAGTGCACTTTCTGCACTCCCTCCGCCAGAGAAGGATTAGGAATTGTCATTACTCTGCTCTTTCAGAGCACCGAGAATCTATATTGAGTGTTCCACCCCGTTTAGGAAGTGGAAACAGCTCCTGGTCAGCTTTGGTAACCGCATTAAAGGACTTTTGGTTACGAAGCGGAGACATTTTCCAGATAGATAGTTGACTCTAATGTGCTGGCATACTATTCTTTGGGCCTGTAATGCCCCAATGACGTATGGGGACACTCCACTAGAGGCTTTTCCTCATTGTGAGCGTGGTTTAGCGGGGTAGTATCAACAGGGAACGTACTCGTTTACTAACGTAACCTTGGTTCCCTTAGATACGGGAACGAGTACTGCATTCCTAGCTGTGCTAGGTAGCTGTACGACTCAGTCGTCACTTCAGTAGAAGTAACCTGAGAATCTTGTGCTGAAATCCCCACTTATATAGCAAATAACCCCACCCCTTTTGACGGGCTATGGTGGCCTTCATTACCATAGGACTGTGCAGCACCGCTGCCGATCCATTGGTTCGTTTCTAAAGCACTTCATGAACCAATGGCCGTGCAGTTTCACTGCATGATTGAAAAAAGGCTTCAGTCAAGGAGAAAAAAGGCTTTTTTTCCATAGCGCCTAGTGACACAGTACTTGTTCCCGTGTTTAAGGGAACCGAGTACGTTAATTGTGCTTTGGCTACAGTAGGTAATTCCAGTGGTGACAACAACCATGCATGTCACTTCTGCAGGCTGTGTCATTCTCTGTGAGATAAAGTGTTACTCTTGTCATAGCTTTTGCCGGCTCTGAGACACTAACATGGTATTTCTCCGGCTCTTTTTCTGGCAAAAAAAAATCACTTATCACTAAATGAAAACTTAAAGTGAAGACCTGATTATTTCAGGAGCCTTGAATTTTTGAATTGGCGGTGTTACTTCTGCTATATTTTTACACTTAAAACAATAATTTGGTATTCCTCTTGTTCCATTGTCCTCTTTTATGCTAAGAAATAAGTCACCTGGCAATTCTCTCCCAAGAGGTTTCATTGTTGACTGCATTAAGTCTGAGAATGATTCACTAGGCTATAAAAATTTTTTAGCTGTCAGAAAATTACTTGTCTTTTAAAGTTTTGGTTGAAAATAATTACACCTTAAACCTACACTTTTTTTTTTGTTTTATTTAGTAACTTTCAGGAGGGTGTACTAATATTTGCAACACAACATTGTTAAGTTTTAGAGGGGGTGTACTCATTTATGCTGTGCACTGTATATGTTATGACAGAAATAAACATACTCATCAGAGGTGAAGATGTAGCCCACTACTGACTTTGAGAAACCCAACACGATTCCCTGTAAAACAGCCAAAACTCCTGCAGTGCAGTGAAGGTTGTAAATAATATTTTCTTCTGGATACTTATTATAAGTTATACAATAATTACTAAATGTAATTGCTGGCACTGTCTGGGTATATCTATATTATACTGACCCGAGATAATGAGAGTCACTTTACTGGTGATCAAGGCCCTGTTAGTATCTCCAGCTCCCAGTGCATTTCCCACACGCACACAAGCAGCCGCGTGCACACCTAATGGAAACTAAACATGAAATGTTGTTATTAAAACTAGCAAATATTCACACTAATTTAATATAATAAATATAATTTAACAAGATAATTTGTTTGTAAAGCACTTTTTGCTGACTATTTTGTAGGTTACATCATATGACCAGTAGGTGGCGATAAATTGTTTTGGAGCATTACAAACAACTGAAGTGAGTTTTTGAACCCTAATAATAACAAAAGAGGTTTGTTTATTTTATAATCTGTGGTGATGCTTTGTTATAGAGACTTCTGCCTCAGCTGACAGAAGCTTAGACATTGAGTCTTTTAAAAGATCTCAAATCAACTTTTTTCTTCATAATAATTGATAATTAAGGGTCACACCAAGAAGAGTCCATACCACAGCTAACACTCATGACAGAAAAATGTTATTACTGGAATCACTTTCAGTATGATTTGTAATACTTTTGTTTCAATATATTTACCTTTTGGCACTATTGACTATTGATTATAGTGAGTAAAACATTAAAAAACACTGTCTTACCATGTAAGTAATGGTCCCCACTTCCAGCAACACATGTTGAGCAGCAAGATCCACCTCCCCTAGCATTCCTGCCAATCATTGGAGGGGCGGGGTAAAGAAGGATTGATGTTATTTGATTATGTTTTAAATGGCTGATTTTTTAAATGTAGTTATGCAATTTATGAGATGATTTGTAAGCTATAAAACAACTGTGCACTTCCATCAGAGGCACTTTGGTTGGCCACCTACTCAACTACTCATTCAGTTGAGCCCTATAAAGCCTACTGTATCATATTTTATATGGAAATGTCTAAAACCTCAAATTGATCAAAACCTGTTATGCACAATCTTCTGCATGTCTTTTTTTACATATATATATATTTACTACTAGGGTTAAAATAAGTATATATATTATTTTTACTATTAGGGTTAATCATCAATGCATTCTCAAACCAGCACATCTACACACCTGCAAGGAAACCTCCTATCTCATAGACCCACCACTCAAAACACAGCATGAGAGTGCTGGGAATAGCCAGTTTCATGTAAGAGCCCCACTCCTGTAATGCTGCAGTAGACCAGCCTGTAGGCGGCGACAGAGACACACATTCTCTTAATCACAGCAGTCATTTTCATGCTGCATACATATATCTTGTCATTATTGGTTGACTTGCTATGCAAATTTATTTATTTATTTTTTGTTTATTTATGTTTTCCTATTCACAAAGGTCATTGTGAACAGACGAGTCAAAGTCTATACATTTGGAAAAACAGCTTCATGAAGAAACAAAGTAGGCAATTTTTTTCGCTAAGAAAATGCCAATTTGTGTCCATAAGGAGTAGGAATTCACAGTGATAGAATAAATTACTGACAGTCTCTGTGTGATTACTGCTTACAGGTCTTCCAATGACAGAGTTCCAATCAGAATTAATTGTTTGATTCTGAGGCACTGTTAACTGAGAGTACTTTGGACCTGTGGTGAAGATTTCACTAAGGTAAATCTACTTCACTGAAGGGTCTAATATCTCTGGGGATTATATGACTTGAGTGTGCCTATTATCAGCTAGAAGTGGGATTTTTTATTTATTTATTTAGTATTATTTATCTATTTTATCAGAATTCCCCAAATAGGTTTGTTGATGATTCTGTTAATGATTATTTTTGTAGGTTAGTTCATTAAAATAACAGCATATGCTGGTTAGGTATGTTTTGAAGCATGACTGCTAGTTTGAACTGGTTAAAGTTGGTCCGTAGCTAGTCATGAGCTGGTTTAAGATGGATGGCCATGACCACCTAAGGACCAGCTTCATATGGCATGTCTTCGGCCAATCAACATACATTTACTTCATTGGTAGCTCGGAAACACTCTGAAAAAAATTAGCTAATTTAGTCCCCGCAAAAGGCATTCCATATAACTAAATTCATTCTCAGATCCTGCAGTGCGAACACACCAAGAAGCATGTGCTTCTACATGCTTGTACTACATGTACATTTACTACAAGCATGGGCTCTAACATAGCTTCCATTACAATTATCGTTATAGCTATTGTTAGTTAATTATAAAGATGACTATAACACACAATGATGTTCTCTTTAATATAAGTACAGTGTGCAGTTTTGTCGTCTGCCGCTTTAAATGCTCAAGTTGTTCAAAGCAGCATGGATTCTGACTGTCAATGTTTCCGTTGTTCATCAGCTGAGCTGGTAAAAAAAGAATAATTATATAATAAAATAAATAATAATAATAATTACTTGATTTTAACAGTATTGTTCCTATAATTGTAGTGTGGATTCTTTTAAATGGGAAATCTTAATGTTGCCAATGCCATTATATTTATGTGTGAATGGGCCTTTAGTCTAGAAACAACTTCAATTCTAGAATCAGTGCTTTACTGTAGGTCATATTTTACAATTGTTTCCAAATATATCAGACAGAGCATCACTATTTGCACTCCCTTTTGTAGCATTCACGTATATTGCTACTCATTTGCATACATTGGAGCTTCCCTAACTTTGCTGCATTGCTAACATCTCTCTAATTCACAGTCATTAAAAAAAAATCTCTTTGTCACTGTTGGATCTCTTTAGTGTATAATAATTATAATTGGCTTAATGTAATAATTTTAGAGGTCAATGACCCTATAATAACATAAATGCAAACATGAGTGTTTCTCCATGTGCTACTTTCCATATATTCCTCACCATCCCATGTCTTCACATGCAGCTTTTTCCAGCGTATGTAAGCAAACAGCAAGAGGCAAATGGAGATCTGTGAGATACTGTTGGCTGCAGCAGAGCCCCTGCAGAGACACAAATACATGCTTATACTAAATATAATTTATTTCCTGGCTTATGGCCATCTCTGATCTATATTGTATGTATAGCTGTTTAGTATTAATAAAATGAAAAGTAATCATACATACACCGCTCCCAGTTTCATTGAGTGAAGGAGGATGTAGTTTGTTGCTACATTTAAAATGTTGGCAGCAACTGCTGTGTACATCTGTGGCAGGATTATGCCCTGAAACATGACAAAACATTATCTTTTAAACTTACATGTCCTTTTCTACAATATAGGCTGTCCAATGCAACACCTTGAGCTTACTGAGAGGTTGTACCTGGTTTTGCAGATAAGACACCTGCAGATTATGCAGAAACATGGCCTAGGAAATTGAAGGTTGAACAGTAAAATACAATAGTACTGTCAGCAGAAGGAAAGCTTGTGACAGTGACTGTATGTGTGGTTAGGCTCTTTAAATATTACATGTCTTTAACATAATAAACAGTTTGACAGGAAACATTTTGGTCAATTGCCAAAAAAGCGTCCTAAAGAGTGAGCAGCGCAAGTGCAGGAAACATTTGAACTTATACTCTAGAAAACAAGGCCAGCACAGAGATGAAAGCACAGCCACTGAATGTTTTTGTAAAA